>NW_008583442.1:0-1283 GCF_000691845.1 Merops nubicus | reverse complement strand
CATCTATATAGGGATCGCGATTTGTGGTTTTGGTGGGTTTTGTGGTTTTTGTGGGTTTTGTCGCGTGCGTCTATATAGGGATCGCGTGTGGTTTCGCGGGTTTTGCGGGTTTTGTGGTTTTTGTTGTGTGTGTCTATATAGGGATCACGTGTTTTCGCGCTTTGTGGGTTTTGTGGTTTTTGTCGCATGTGTCTATATAGGGATCACGTTGGTTTTTACGGTTTTCGTGGTTTTTGTCGCATGTCTATATAGGGATCGCGTGTGCTTTCGCACTTTGTGGGTTTTGGGGGTTTTGTCATGCGTGTCTATAGGGATCACGCATTGTGGTTATTGTGGTTATTGTGGTTATTGTGGTTATTGTGGTTATTGTGGTTATTGTGGTTATTGTGGTTATTGTGGTTATTGTGGTTATTGTCGCGAGCATTCGTGGTTTTTGTCGCATGTCTATATAGGGATCGCGTGTGCTTTCGCACTTTGTGGGTTTTGGGGGTTTTGTCATGCGTGTCTATAGGGATCACGCATTGTGGTTATTGTGGTTATTGTGGTTATTGTGGTTATTGTGGTTATTGTGGTTATTGTGGTTATTGTGGTTATTGTGGTTATTGTGGTTATTGTCGCGAGCATGTATATAGGGATCGCGTGTGTTTTCGTGCTTTTTGTAGTTTTTGTGGGTTTTGTGGTTTTGTCACGCGCGTCTATATAGGGATCGCGTGTGGTTTCACACTTTGTGGGTTTTGTGGTGTGTCTTATAGGGATCACGTGTGTTTTCGCAGGTTTCACGGGTTTTGTGTTTTTTGTGGTTTTTGTCACGCTTTGTGCTTTTTGTGGTTTTGTGGTTTTGTCACGCGTGTCTATATAGGGATCGCGTGTGTTTTCGTGCTTTTTGTAGTTTTTGTGGGTTTTGTGGTTTTGTCACGCGTGTCTATATAGGGATCGCGTGTGTTTTCGCGCTTTGGGGGTTTTGGGGGTTTTGCAGTTTTTGCAGTTTTTGTTGCACGTGTCTCTATAGGGATCGTGTGTTTTCGCACTTCGTGGTTTTTGCAGTTTTTGCAGGTTTGTGGTTTTTGCGGTTTTTGTCGTGCACTTCTATATAGGGATCGCAATTTGTGGTTTTTGTCGTGATTTGTGGGTTTTGTGGTTTTTGAGGTTTCTGTCGCATGCGTCTATATAGGGATCGCGTGTGGTTTTGTGGTTTTTGTGGTTTTTGTTGTGCGTCTATATAAGGTTCACATGGGTTTTCACACTTTTTGTGGTTTTTTTTGTGGGTTTTGTGGTTTCGTCGT
>NW_008583441.1:14022-14380 GCF_000691845.1 Merops nubicus | reverse complement strand
AACAAGTGACCTCCAAGCAAGTATAGTCTTAAACATCTCTAGAAAATATCTCCCATGAAATGCATGTAACTTTTCTTCAACTTCTTTTGGAAAGTAAGCCCAGTATCCTGCTAGAATTGGATAATCTGAAGACCCAAAGTGGGTGGGTTTCCTTTGAGGTCTAGGTAGCATATGCAGGAGTTTGTGTGTGAATGCTTCTGTGTGTACAAAACGTATACTTTTTTCTTCTGTTTTAAACAAAGGGAAGGGATTACAAAAATACATCCAGCTAATCACCATGGCAGGAGGGAAAAATAGTTGCAGAAGCTTAATCAGGAGCTTTCTTCTGAGGCTGTGGAAAATGAACAGCATTTGTTTT
>NW_008583441.1:0-13966 GCF_000691845.1 Merops nubicus | reverse complement strand
GAAGAATTTAAGTTCTTTAATAAAACACTGTCAAGCTCTTGGTAGCACAAAGCACTGGAAGAAGTAGTTGTATGCATTTGTGAAAATGCAAATGGGAACTGTAATACAGTGGCAGAGAAGTCTGTTCATGCTGTACTCTTGTGGTTCTGGTAAATAAATGCTGGTGTGTGTACAGGATGGAAAATAATACTGTGGGTGTTGCACTGGTTTGCTCAGACTGGTGCTGCTTTGTTTAGATACTGAGTTTGATGCAAGTCGTGTTACCTCTTCCTAGTTTGATTTTCCTTCTGTCTTATGCAAAGCTACTGAAGCACAGGAAAACCTGCCCATCGAGAATAAATGAAATATTTAAGTAAAAGAGATGTCAAATATCCCTTTTTTTAAGAACATGCAGTTAAATCTTGGTATTCATGGCTGTTGCTCAACTGCAGGGCTCCCTGCAGCTATTTGTATTACCCCAGGATCTGTGAAAGGGGAGAAGGAAACAATTCATTTTAGTTTCTCCAGAACTTGCATTTTCTGGAAGAATGGAGTGGCAGCTCTAGGTTTTATTGTATCAAAGATTACTGCATCTGTCCCATTGTGCCAGTATTTAATGGTAAAGTCGTGTGTGCTGTTGTTAGTCAACTCCTAGGTTAGTCTTTTGGGTAGACAGATGTTACTAGTGGTTGTGGTGGCACAGCAATGCAGTCTAGTTTGTTTAAACCTAATAACTTTGATTTCTTCAGGTTCAAATACTTTTTATTGCAGTTAGTAATGTGCACAGCTTCTGATTATTCTGTGGAATTCAGTCACATGAAAGTGTGAGTCTGATTGAATAGATGTAGTTCCATTAAAGGGAGTGTTATCAGGAATACTATCTGTTATATGTTTTATCAAAACCTGTATGATTTTAGGTGCAGATCTTTTGTCTTGATTCAAAACCCAGAAAGACTGTCACAAAAGCAAACTTTTGCCTTGCAAATTTAGTCTGTTGTATGAGTAGAAACTAAGTTCCTTATATATAGATCATCACATAATTGCTTAAGCTTGTATATTAGTCCTGTTTATTTAAATTTTCTCAGAGGTTTGTTTGTGTTTTTATATTAGAGTTACTGCAAGCAAGCATAGGAGGTAATGCAAAATCATTTGTGCAATTTAAAAAAAAAAATATTGCCTAAATGGAATTTCAAAGCCTGAATACAAGAATATATTAAGCTGTCCTGAGGATTTAGTTGTCATTCTAAACTTTATGTAGTTTTATAGTGATGCTACTTCAAAATCAGTCAATTTGTTTACAGTGCTTTTTATTCAATGTATGGCTACTTTGGAATCACATCTTACAGGTTTTTTTTCCTCTCATTTACAGACTGGAATTTGAAACTCTTTTGATGAAAAGCAGTCTCCAAGTAGTTGTCTTATAATAAAACTCCTGAAGAGGAATTCTATGTAGCTGTTACTTTCAGGAGTGCTGCAAAAATGATTACTTCAGATTTGCCAGTACTACAGTGAGTATACATTTCTTTTTGTGTTTGAAATCTTCAGTTTTAAAAAGGTTGAAGTGAGCAGGGAGGTAACCATGAGGATAAACCATAAGCTTGAGAGAAGTGCAGATCAGTGTGACTGTTCCAGGCCTTCTGTGTTGTTACATGCTGAAAAACTGTCAAACAAACAAAACCACCCCCAACAGTCTAGAAGATACTTCTTTATATGTGTGGAGATTTAACTTAGTGTGAAAAGCAAAAGGTCTTTGCTGGTTTTATGCTCCTGAGTGTTGTGAGATTTCAGAAATGTGTATGGGTTTCAGTCCTAATTGACCATATTTGTATATTCCAGTTGCATAGTCTTTCTTACAATAAGCTGTATTTATTGTGCAAAAAGCCTTTGGCTTCTGCAGTTGAAGAGGGCAAGTGGCATTAGCATGTTTTGATCCTGCTGGGAAATAAAAGTGGCTTATACAAATGGGAACATCACTGTGCCTGGATAAAGTGAGCTATTGGAAGGAACAGAGTGGAAATCTATAATGAGAAGTGCTAGAGAGTAAATCAAGCAGAGTTAAGAAAGGAGTTTTAGAAAGGGGAATAAAATGGAGGTTTATTTGATGTGGTGGGTTGACCATAGCTGGCTGCCAGATGCCCACCCAGCCACTCTCTTCCTCCCCTCCTCAACTGGGTAGGGGTAGAAGACAAGATGAAAAAGCTCATGGGGCAAGATAAAGGCAGGGTTATCACTTACCAATCACCCTCCTGGGAAAAATGGACAACTTGGGGAAAATACATTTATTGCCAGTTAAAAAAGAGCTGAACGATGGTGAGAAACAAAGACACAAACTAAACCATGTTCTCTCTCCTCCCTGTCCTTTTCCCTGGTTCAGCTTCACCCCTTCATCCTGACTCCTCTGCCAGAGCCCACCCCATAGCTGCCCAACTGCCACTGCCTTGCCATGTAGACCAAATACATTCAGTAATTATCTAAACTTAAGGTTTTTTTGCTTGGAATGAACAGATGAAAAAAGGAATTACCACAAAGTGTAAAAAAGCTGCACTTTTTCAAGGCTGAGCAGTGTTCCAAAAATTAAGACTTCAAGTGCCTTTATTTAAGAAACTGAATGCTTGGACAATTGTAGAGTTATTTGTCCAACGTTAATACTAACATGCTCTGTGTTGCAATTTTTTTCATATATTTTGAAAACCTCTTTCAAAAAGTTTGTTTTCTGGTGGGGGTGAGCACATGGCTGAAGACAAGGATGACCCTGTAGCACTGAGGGGGGAGTATTAGCCCTGGGATCTTCTGGTCAGCTTTGAGGGCAGTTGTGGAAAATTCTTTTCTTGGTTCTATTTTCCTGGATGTGGCACACTCAAGAAATGAGAGTGGGCTTGTGAAATGTGCCAAGGACAAAGAGCTGGGAGATTCTGTCACTGCAGCAGTAGGAAAAGGATGTTCAAGAAGCTAGATGGCCTTGAGAAGTGAACGAAATATTGTGGAGTTTGAGGTTTAAAAAGTGTATATTAAGAGATTTGGTAACTGCACCCCAGCTGAAAAACCTAAGGGACATTAAAGATGTCAACATACTCTTCAATCAAAAGATGATTGTGAACCACCAATATTATACAAGATGAAAAAAATGAAAGAAACCATGTATGTAGTTTTTCTGGGTAGAGCTGAGAATCATTTAATGCCCCTGTGCAAAGTGTTGGTGAGATGTCATTATCAGTAGTAGATCTAGTTTTTGTTACTTGTAAACAAGATGAGATCTTTCTTTTAACCAAAAAATCAGCAAGATTTGCATGTAAAGATTTTGAGACTGTCCTGAGTGCTCACAACATTTAGTGTGGATATCAGACAAAGTGGTTACTGCTAATTCAGTAGGTCTCAACCAGACTTTCATCAGAAGGGAGTTTGGGTAAGGGTGAGAAAACCTGAAGGAATCTTTGGTTTAGGGGTGTAGGCCTCACACATTTAGGTTTGGGAAGTCACAGTCTGGTTCCACACTGAGCCAAGGTTTTTATTTCTGACTCTTAAATAAACAGTTGTGAAGGATTTTTATCGTCTAGCACTCCTATGCCTTCTACTTTTTGATTACATTTTCTAACCTTTTTTACTACCCCTCTAAGCAAAGGGTCCTAAAGTCAATTTGACACATTAAAGTACTTTGCTTAGGACCATATAAAATATTTTCTCCCAAGTTCTTCTCTGTTGAGGGAACATGAAAGGAGAAACCGTTAATCTTTCTGGATTCACAGAAGTGGCTTCAGAACGCCGTGAAGATTTGATTTCACTTATTGGTGTTTCAGACATAGGGGAAAAAAACCCCTCTGGTGTATTTGTCCTTGGGTGATTGACTGTTAGGAGTCTTCTCTCAATGGGGTGACTCATATTTGCTGTGAGGCATGTTCCTCTTTACATTTGGAAGATCAACCATGGGAGCTGATTCATCCATGATTCATGAGTCTGTGCATTTAGCCGTTTTTCTTCATGAATGCTTTTCTTCACAAGGCTGACTCTAGTGGTAGCAATTACTGAATTTATCTCTGCCAGAACCTTGAGCCACCTCAGCACCACCAATGAAAGCTTATAGAAGTGTTTTTATTTACAAAAGCTGAGACAGGAACATGGGGCTTTGGTGTAGTATGTTTTTATGGGGTGGTGGTGTATAGTTAGGGCTGGATCTAATAGTAGAAGGAAGGTAAATTTGTTTTGAAT
This sequence comes from Merops nubicus, assembly GCF_000691845.1. NCBI lineage: Eukaryota > Metazoa > Chordata > Aves > Coraciiformes > Meropidae > Merops > Merops nubicus. The sequence goes on along the minus strand of NW_008583441.1, from coordinate 9,784 downwards.
CACGTTGCAGAGATGCTAAATTTACTATGTCTATGGAAATATGTTCTTCAGAAGCATGACGTGGTAAAGGGCTGCTTGTAATCTCTTAATTCTTCATTATCTTATGGTTAGTTTCAGTGGCTGGTTGTTACCACTTCAGAATAACGTCTGGAGTTTTTAGGAGGGATCCTGAAGTTACTGCTGGTTTTCTAGCATGCTTTAGCCACCACAGAAACCAGAGAGAAAAGCAGAGTAACCAGATTATTCTCCCAGCAGTTTGAGGAAAGATAAACTGTGACTAAGCCAAAGTTTTCCCCTCTTGACTAGTCACACACAGGTAAAATCTGGATAGGATAATTCTGGTCTATTAAGATGTGGATGACTGCCACCAGATAAATTACTTCCTAGCAGTTCTGCAAGATGTGGAGGGAATGAGGAGTTGGATGCTGGCCAGATGCTCTTCTCAATGAGTGTTAAAAACTTGACAGAACTGCAAGCAGTGAAGAGCTGCCTCACTCCTCCTCTGAGCTCAGAGAGAAGAGAAGGGGTGGGTGTGTGGACACAGAGCAGCTCGGAGGCCTTGACAGAAGCAAGAAGCCCTATCTCCAGACTGAAGGGACTCCTGGCTGCAGGGGAAGGGCCTTTTCTGTGCAGGAGTTGCATGACTCAGAATTCCCAGCTGCTTGAAATGATGTTTATTTTCATGTTAAATCAGCTGAGGACTATAGGTTGTCCTTGATCCTGTCTCCCAGGATAATGTGAGGACTGAAGAGAACTTAGTTGCTGATGTTTTCCTCTTACTCCGTATATACTTACATCCTTTGCCAGAAATAAATCTCCTCCTTGCCCCACATTTTGTTAGGGTGAGATTCTTCTTGCTAAATTTTAAACATCTGAGCTGCTTTTCTGTCAGGTCTGTCAATCTACCCTTACTATCAATGGAGAGAGAAGAAAATTTATAAAACACAAACTCTGAACAATTTTGGACGCTGACTTTAGCATGAGTTATTTTGCACCTTAAGATTTTCTGTTCTGTGCCTTGTAGATGTCTCAAATTTAGATTTGGTGAATCTCAACCTTGGTACTGATTTATTGAGCCTTTCTCAAAATGCTTCCAGCAAACCAGAAAAATATTTTACCAGAAAAATATTTTACCAGAAAAATGCTCTACCAGAAAAATACTTTTTACCAGAAAAATACTTTTTACCAGAAAAATACTTTTTACCAGAAAAATACTTTACCAGAAAAATACTTTACCAGAAAAATACTTTACCAGAAAAATACTTGAGAAACATGGTTAGCAGGTTTAAGACAGCAGTTTAAGACAAAGAAGAGAAGGTGGTTAATAATGAAAGTGTTCTGAAGCAGCTGAAATTTTCAGGACTAAATACACACATCTTGGTAGGTTTTGCTAGATCTGGACAGAGGCTGTACCAAAGTCAAGTTCTCTGTGGACTAGAGGCATGCACAACAGTAGTACAGTTTATTTCTATTGTTGCAGTATTTCAAGGGAAGTGTTTGAGCCTAGGAGGACTGCTGGATCTGGTTTTAATAGAGAAACATTTTTATCCTGATATTAGGGGTGTGGTTTTGTAAGCTAGCAAAGATAAAGTGTTTCCCCAGGAGCAGGGGAGGGGGATTGCTTAGACCACATCATGCCTAAAATTTTTCCACTGAGGATCTCTGTAGAGCAGAGAGAACTTTTTTCTACAGACAGCAAGAAAGAATGGCTTTAATTTCTCTACAGCAATAGAAAGCAGCAGATATTCTTATTGGATTCCTCACTTCTGTATTCAGAAGTTATTAAAAAAAGTAATTGGGAGGCAATATGCATTTTTGTAAAATTGGATTGCAGAGTTGATGGCTGGCCTTTGAGTACAGGCTGGATACTTCATCTGCACAGGCATCTTCAGCTGTATTCACTGCACTGCTCTGCACTAGTGTGGCCACATCTTCCCAGGTCATTTTGAACCATGTGTGGGGTATCTTTTATTTGGCTATTGGCTTCTTAGAATATCTCTTTTAAAGTTCATAATTTAATTTTGAGGTTTTTTAATTTCATATTTTATGAAGCAGAAAAGCGACTCCTTTTTATTTTTTATTCTATTTATTTGTTTTATTCTCTTTTGAAGTTCATAATTTAATATTGAAGGTTTTTAATTTCATATTTTATGAAGCAGAAAAGCTACTTTTTTTTTATGGTTTATTTTATTTTATCCCAAGAAAGCTGCATCTTCAGTATTTTGTAAAGAGATTGCTTTACAAGTGTATAATTTGGGAACTCAAATTTACTTTAATACTGTTTCTTAATCTAGTGTGCCTCATTTCTGGGGTGTGTGGAGTATTTAGAGATAATCAATTGACATTACTCTCAGAAAAGGAGATCCATATATGTTCTACTGTGTTCTAGCTTTTGTAAAGGTTACTATGGACCCCTTGGTGGGTTTTGCTTGCAAATTGGAAAATAATGTCTTAATATTAGAAATTCATGACCCTGCTGCAGAATTACTTGAGTTAGAGCATGACCTCATTGTTTATCCTGGAACAGTGAGGTGATTTCAGTAAAGAGAAGTATCAGAACATTCTTGATTCTGCTACAGTGATGTTTGTATCTTTTTGCTTTACTAAATACCTTTCTTAGCAATAGAACAAATTTGTGAAGTATTCCTGATTTATAAAACAACACAAAACAAAATTGAAACGGAGACAGTGTGGAAGATCTGTGCAGATCATGTGCTGCTGAAGCTTCTCACTTTCTGTAAACCAGATGAGTAATGCCACCTTTCATGTTTGAGGCTGTATAAATTAATGGAATAGGTCTGATTTTCACCTTCCTTGCACACAAATTTTAGAGCAATTTAACTCCTTTCACTTCAATGGAATTTAAATTCACTGAATTTAAAGAAATCTCTGATTAGAGCCAGACTTCACCCATCTTTGAGTTATACAGGACATTATTGCTGCTATTTTTTAATTTACAGAGATCTCATGCACTGATGGGCTTGCAAACTAAAAATAAAGCACTTCAGTAACAGATATGGTTTTGCTTGTGGGCTCTTTTTGGGCAAAATCTAATGCCTCAGAAGATCAATTAGCTGAGTTTCTTCAAGCAGCCAGGTTGTTTTGAAGGCAGAGAGGTACCTGTGCACCTGGCTGGGGATGGGGGAAATTGGGGTCATGTTTTTCCCTGTTTAGTATGATCCTAAGTCTGAAACAGGAATGATTGACAAATGATACTGGGGCTTATCTCTGCTAATAGTTATTAAGCAATATCAAGGTTTTTTCATTGTACAAGTGGAAGAGTTTTTGTGCTGCAAGAACATAAATATCTTCAGATGAAAGTGAGTTTCCTGGTTTGTGCCTCATGGTCAGTGTTAATCCTCTTGTTATTAACAGCTGCACCATACCCTTGTCTTCAAGTGTGACCAAAACCATGGTGCAACCCAAGTGGGGGATGTGACAACTGGACTGGACTCCAGTTGGCTTTCTCATGGCCTGGAAAGCAGCTGGGAAGTGGTACTAGAAGAAGGTTAATACTAGTGATTACACTGTGGGTGAACATGTTGAGAATGTGCTGTTGAATATAGCCAGCTTTTGAAGTGTAGCATGGTTTCAGGAGAAGCTGTTAATGAACTTCCAGTCTCTAAAATGACATTCCAGCCCATAAAAAGGTAAGGCTTTTTGCCAGGGCTAACAATGCTTTGTTCCTTAGTTAGCAGAATAAATGTCTGTGCACCCTTTTAATGCTGACTTTGTTTTTTTTTTTTTCTGGTGTAGGACTAAATATTTAATGAGTCAGTTACAGATGACTTGTTGATTTCAAATCATTTTAATTTATCTAGTGTTTTTCCCCCCCTAGGGATTCTACAAATGAAACTACTGCACATTCAGATGCTGGCAGTGAGCTTGAAGAAGCAGAAGTCAAAGGAAAAAGAAAAAGGGGCCGTCCTGGCAGGCCTCCAGTATGTGTAATTTAGTTTTGTTTTGTTATGCATCTATTTAAAATTGACTGCAAACTGTTCTTCATCTGATCGTCTTGTGGTCACATAAATAGTCCTTTAATGAGCCCTATGTCAAACTTTATGAAGACTTGTAGTATGAAATATTGATCAGATATAATGCAAACAATGTTTGGAGTATTTAAAAAGGGACATAAAAATGAGCTCATAATTATTATTACTATCTTTTTGTTTCATTAGCTACTTAGATGAACCTTACAATTTTGCTGTTATTGTCAATCACAACATCTTCCAGACATCAGAATAACCTCAGGAAGCACGACCACTTTGTTTGGGAAGTTGTAATGGATTTTTAAGTGACAAATTACATTTGAGCCACCCTTTTAGTAACTGTTAATCTCTTAATGCGAATGAAACAGTTGCAGCCTAATATTAACTAAATGCCTCAGAAGATCTATTAACATATCTTAAAAATTCATGTAATTGATGTGCACTCTGTCCAACATAGAGATTGGGAGCTTCAACCTGCTTTTTAGCAGAGTGCAGCAGACAATATCCCTGTGTGCTGTGTAAGGTTTGCTGTTCTTCAGTAGTCTTTGCCCATTGCTGGCATGGGCCATGAGTGGGAATGTGCAGAAACAATTCTCTCCCAGACATAGTATTTCAGGGGGCTTTTTCTTTTATTTTCATTTATTTTATGAACTAGCCAATTCATTGGAAAATACAGAAAAAGTTCTGTGTCGTGTTGTCCTTCATTTGTGTTCTTCAGGGTCATCAGATGTAGTTCTCTTGATTGTATCACTTGAAGTACACACTGTGCAATAAGATTTTTGGGAAGTTGTGTGTGTGTTATTAATGGGTTTGATACTCCTGTTTGTCTATGAGTACACCCCAGTATGAATGTGCTATGTATATATTAAACACCAGCAGACTGAAGTGGGTTTTTTTCCTACCCTGAGCCTAACTTCTTGAGAGTGGGCTTGTAAGAACAGCCAGAACTGTGTCCCTATCAGGCTTGCTGGCCAAGCTGGAGCAAACTCCTCCTTCATATTGGCTTCCAATTCCCATCACAGTTTGTGGACTTACTTTGCCATCCAACATTTTAAAGCCCAGGCTCTTCTGGGCCTGTCGTCTTCATTTTTGAAAGCTTTCAAACAATGGTTCCTGTGATGGCCTGTAATCTCTTTAGGAAATTTATGAGTTTTTGCAGATATAATAAAGAAAGAGGATGGTACAACCTGATTGCTAACCCTGGAGATTGTCAGAGTTTGTTAAAGCAACACTAGTGCTACTTTGTACCCGTTTTTGCAGATATAATAAAGAAAGAGGATGGTACAACCTGATTGCTAACCCTGGAGATTGTCAGATTGTAGGAGTTTGTTAAAGCAACACTAGTGCTATTTTGTACCCACCACATGTTCACTGGAAAGGAAAGGTGAATGGTAGAAAAGGTGTTTCTCATCCCTTGAGCCTATTAGTAGCTCCTAGGGGAATATTACCTGAATATTCCCTGAAGCACACCACTGGTCAAGTTTCTACAGGAGCCAGTTGCTCATTATGCTTCAAACAGCTCCAGGCTTGTTCAGTGGACACAACTGTCAAGTGAGGGTTGTACAGAGGGAGTGGCCATTGCTTCATACAGAAAATGATGGGCTGTGAGCTGACCATTGCTGCTAAGGAGCAAGGCCTTATGGTTATTAGAGGTGATTCCTTGAAAGCATCATCTTAATGCTCAATAAAAAAAAATTGGGGTCAAAACCCCTCAAATTCTATCTTAGAACTCTAAGGAAGAAAATAAAGAATAAAACGAATTCCATGTGCTTCATAAAACTGTGGCTCCCCAAAATTTGGAATGCTTTGCACAATTCTGGTTTCTCTTCCTCTCTGGAACTCCACCTCAAAATCTCAAGAAAAGTATATTGGAACTGGAAGAGCATCAGAGAAGAGAAACAAAGATGGTCAACCATGGAGTCAGGCTGGGAGGGACCCCAGGAGGTCTCATTGTGGCCTCCTGCTCAGAGCAGCATCAGCTTTGGGATCAGGCCTCATTGCTTGAGGCTTTTTCAGTCCAGTCTTGAAAACAACCAAGGCTGGATGGTGCACAGCCTCTCCCAGCAACTTGTTTAATTTTAACTCCTGAACAATTTCTCCCTTACAGGCAATCAGAACCTCTTTTGCTTCAGTTCCTGACTCCTGTCAGATGTCCTCCCGCTGCATGCTGCTGCAAAAGGCCACCCAGGGGAAGTGTTCCCAGCCCCACGACCATGTTGTTAGCCCTCTATTGAACCTCCCTCTCACACAGAGAGGGCCAAAACTGGACACAATATTCCAGATATGGGCTAAAAAGTTCAGAGTAAAAGTGTGTAATCACGTTCCTTGGTGTCCTACTACTGTATCCCTGGTTTTTACAGCCCAAGATGCTGGTGGCATTTGTTGCTCAGGCACATGACTCATGTCCAGCTTGCTGAATGCCAAGACCCCAAGGTCCTTTCCTGCAGAGCTGTTCCCTCACTAGCCAGTCTCCAGCCTGTGTTGGTGCAGGGATTTATTCCTCTGCCAGGGGCAGGTCTTTGCATTGGTCCCTGATGAATTTTGTGCATGCTGTTAGCTCAGTCCTCCATGCTGTCAACAGCAGCCTTGCCCTTGATGTCATCCATCAGGCTCCCTGCCAATTTGCTGTCTCCTGCACACTTGACAGGAGCACACTTTCTCTTCTCCTCCAGCTATCTGATAAAGATGGGAAACTGGACCTTTTCCAGGTAGATTTCTGTCGTGCTCCCTCATCCCCAGCCCCCAGGTAGAGGATGATCCTTCACCCATTATGCTCTGAGCCCAACCGTTCAACTACTTGTCAGCCCACCTAGTTGTCTACCTGTCCAGATCACAACTTCCCAACTTGGATACAAGACTATTGTGGAGACTGTTGAAAGCCTTGTTAAAGTCAAGATAAATGTCACCTATTACTCTCCTTTCATCCACAAATTGAGTCATTTTGCTGTGGTTTGGGTGACTTCACAAGATGTGTGTGCTTGGGTACACAACCAGATCCAGCCTTCGTAATCCATACTGCAGCAACAGAAAAGAATAAATAAGGTTCTTCTACCAAAAAGCAGCCAAAAAGGATAAAGCCACTCAGTGTCTAATATCCTCGAGGAGAAATGGCAAACACCTTGGAAAGTCAACTCTAGGCAGTTAAATTTATAACATTATGTGATATTAAAAGTCATGAATTTAGCAATTGAGGTATTAGTTCTGCAAACATTGTATTTTACTGTCCCTCCTCCTCCAGGTTGCTCACCTCTCTGTGTTGCTAACCTGGCCAAACACCTTGGAAAGTCAACTCTAGGCAGTTAAATTTATAACATTATGTGATATTAAAAGTCATGAACTTAGTAATTGAGGTATTGGTTCTGCAAACACTGTATTTTACTGTCCCTCCTCCAGGTTGCTCACCTGGCCACTTGCCTCAGGGGAATTACCTGTTTCTTACAGGAGGTGCAGCTCTGACGTTATCCCCCCACTCCTCCATCTGCTAACATGATTTTTATTTCCTCCCCAGGTACCACCTACCTTTACTCTCAGATGTGAAACAGATTAAAATATTTGGTTCAATTCAGAGCTGTCTTTCTCAACTGATACTTAGCTTTGATTTTTTTTTTCTCTGTTATAGATCTAAAGAAAGGCTTTTCTGCCCAAAGGCTTTTCTGGGGTTTTGTTTGGTTTGATGGTTGCTTTTTCTTTTATTTCCCCTAACTAAAATATTGTGGTCTAATATGACTTGATCTCTCCCTGCAAGTGCTGATTTGCTTATGTTCTTAGGCCATCACAGTGACACATTTGCCATAAACATATTGAATTCTTTTGGAAAGAGAGTTTTCTGTGCTATTTTGTCTAGCTGCATGGTTGTTACAGAGCAACACTCAATGTACTTCAGCAAATATATATATGCATTTAAAATAGGTTTTTGCTGTAGTGTTGACCTGTTATCAAAAAGATAGACACTAGATAGGTTATTTATCAGAAAGATAGCTGCTAGATGATTCTCCAAACTTTTTTTTCCAAGAAAGACATTCATTTCTGCAGATTTGAGATTTTTGTAGGGAGATGGTCCTCACTGAAAATTTGCCTTTTGTAGCAAACAGCTCACAGAGAACTATAAGATTTGGGGAAACCTTCCCTTCCTGAAAAATGCAGATTTCTACGTTGCCACTCTACTTCTATAAGAGACTATTCTAATGGGTACTGGGATGAGTAGACTAGACAGTCAACTTGCAAAGAGATTGAGTGCATTGGTCCTTCAAAATCACTCAGAATCTGGTCTGCTTGTCCTGAGTTCACTGCCCCTTGCAGTGAATGTAGCAAGGAGAGTTGTGCCCTGCCCTCTTCTAGCATTGACAGTGGCTGGGGCTGGCCTCCCCCTCGTCCTTGGCTGCTTCTACACTCAGTCTTGTAGACTAGGTGCCTTTGGAGTGAGTGGCCAAGAGGTGAGTCTGCCAGTCAGTGGGATATTTTGGTGCATGTATTTAAGCAGTACTGTATATGAGCATACCATTGGGATATATATTTAGTAAATTCTGTGGGGTGTCATTAAGGAGTGACCTATAACAGCCCTCTGGTTGAAGTTGCTGAGTAACATGGGTCTAAAATGCCTTATGTGTCTGCTGTGTTGCTGAAACACGTGGGTCTGGATGTGCTCTCCTGTTCTGGGCAGGGGATTTGAAAGCCCAAGGGCTTGTGATGCAGTGTAGCTCTCCCATGAGTGAGCTCACACACAGATCAGTTATTTACCTGTCCTTTTTCATCTCCTCTCTTGGATCAATGCTCCCTGTTCAATATTGTTGACGTGCTTTATTTTAACCTACCTGGAGCTCAGAATAGGTTGACTTAAACCTCAGCTATTAGAGGCTGTGGGAGATCCCTCTCTATATTTTGACTTTGAAGTAGACAGATTATCCTCTTTGACTTGGAGGACAAGAAGAAACTTCAGTGTTTCTATTTCAGAGGGGGAAATTCTGAGATCTCTGCTGGTGTCTCTGATTGATGCTGGTGTAGAGGGGACAGCCCACAATACCTTACCCTTGCATCCATTTATGAAATTTTAACTCTGCAGCACACTCTTAGCCTTATTTAGTCTTGTAGCACAGATCTTAGATACTGCAGGGGATTGAGTTTTCCTTCTAGTTCCAAATTGTACACATCCTGATTACTAGGAGGAAGGAATCCTCTTGGAAGAATTTCTCTTCATAGTAGTCGAGGTTTGTGGTTTGGTGTGACTTACATCAGTGTCCTCTTTTAGCTTTCTTGCCTGATATTTTAGGTCTGTTCCTTAAAACTGAAGGGCATAAATCTTTCTGTAGAAATGCAGTGCACATACAGTGGTGTGTGCAGATTTCATCCCACCCCTTACACCTTCCTGGTGGAGAAATCCTGATGGCATTAGAAGCTTTCCATTTAAGGATGGTCCTTGTATTTTTGGCAATCTAATCTATTCTTCATTTTTCTGTGGAGCTAGTCTTTTTTTGGTAGCAATTGCCTCAGCTAGAAGAATTGAAGTGATTCAAGCATTTACAGCAGACTCTTGATTCCTTAAGGTGACTTTTGGGAGCTCCTGCTAGGTTTTTAAATAAGGATGGAAGAAAGGAATACCACCTCCCAACACTGCCTCTGCTTTTTGTTTTGTTCTGAACTGCACGTGCTGCAGCTGAAGCAGCTCTGTATGCACTGGATGTTAAAGGACCTGTAGCTGTCTTTATTTGCAGGATGAGGCTTTTCCTAGGGAGCACCTTGTTTGTTTCTATGACAAGAGAGATCCAAAGAACTGACCATTTGAATCCAAGAACTTTTCC
>NW_008583440.1:18227-25013 GCF_000691845.1 Merops nubicus | reverse complement strand
GGTTCAGACCCCAGCATTTCAGGTGTGCACTTTCCAAAACTCAAACTGAGTCATGGTAATGGATAAAAAGCCCCTGACACAAAGAAGCAGAGGAAGCAAAACAGGGAATACAACATAATAGAAAAAGGCAAGACAGGGAAAAAAAAATAATTGCATAGATATATAAAGACTGTGTTATTAACTGTCCCTACTGCAACTGCTTTTAATTTTCTGAAATCCAGTTTCTATATCAATAAATTAAGTCAGAAACAGGATTTTTTTTGAAATAAATATATAATTTTATTGGGTGCCCACATTTATAATGCTTCACAAGTTAGTTATACTAGAATTTTATACAAGAACAAGAGAGGCAATGGGGAAAAAAAAAAAAAACACCACACAGCAATGTGACAGTGTAATATTACTGTGAAACATTAAAAATGTTAATTCTGTGCTACTTTTGAAAGATGATAATCTTTTTTCTACAGTCATATCCTATTCATGGTTACTTTGCCCATGACAATCCACCTGCTGCCGACACTCTGAAAGCAGGAAGCCATCCAAGACTCACAGCAGTAACACCAGCCTTGAGTTGAAGATCAACAGATTCTTAGTTAGTCCACTAACATGTTTGTCAACCAGGTCTTACCAGCCAGATCCAGCCAGCAAACAATCAAGCATTTGACTGAATGCACAGTAAGATTTTATCTTAAGTAGTCTAATTACATTACAAAATAGTAATGCTCTGCATTTTCCCACGACTTGGGGACAAATGAGATAGCACAATGCAATAAGAGGTTTGAAATAATTTCTCCAATGGTGAAAATAATGTTTTCAAGATAGGAAAGGTATTTCCAAGTAAACTGTAGCACAGTGTTAAGGTTTAGGGTCAGGGCTGTCCACTAGACCTGTAACAGATGTTCCCCATTCATCCCTCTCCCTTACCAAAGGGTAAGAGACAGGGAATAAGGGAGACTTATGGATTAGAAAACAAAACTATCTTTCATTAAAATAAAATAAAATTGAATACGTACAAAACTGATACTGGATCCTATCCCCCAGATGGCAATTATGTCACTGTCATCACTGATGCTGTGGAGCAGGCACTGGGGAGGTCCCAGACTGGAATCAGGGGCAGACAGGAATGGTTTTCAGGAGCTGGATTCTGAAACTGGATTCAGGAACACATGGATCAAGAGTGACAGCAGAACAGACACAGTCTTCCTTGGATGACAGCCACTGAAGAAGAAAGCTTGACCCTTGTGATCCCTCAGCTTTTTACTGAATATGACATATACAGAATGGAAACCCTCGTTGGTCAGTTTAGGATCACCTGTCCTGTCCACTCCTCTCTGCAGGTTTTGCTTTCTGCACCTCCAACATGGCTCACAAGAACTAGCAGTGACCCTGGTCTGCACAGGAGCAAGTATAAGCAAGAGCTTATACCTGCACACCAATCCTCAGTAGTAACTCTGAACATCAAGCATTATCCCTGCTAGAAGCAGACATTGTCTGCACAAATATCCCATTAACTTCAGAAAGTGCAGTTAGAAGAGACTGAGCTGTAAAGTAAAATCACTGAACAGAATTAGTTCTGTTCTAACTCAAAACAGGACACTCAGAAAGAAGCAAACTACCCACTGGTCTTCCCAACATGTGATGCAATAATTGATTTCTCTTTTCCAATTAAAAATACTTTAAATCATGTTAATCTAGGATTTAGTCTGGTTAAATGAAGTTAGTTTTTAGTAATGATAAAACATTTAATTATAACATATGAATGAAAGATTGAAGTGTGAGAAGAAAGTGCTGAAGCTGAGGAAGAACATGAATTCCTTTTCTCTCTAGGTTTACAAATATCAAGCCAAATGTTCAATCTCTTTGAACATTTCACAGACAATTCATTTCTGAAATGCTCAGTACCTTAAAACACACAGAAGCTATTCTTGTTACCTTTTTTACCTTAGTTTTTGTCACGATATATGACTCTTATGTCATGCTTCTCTGTACGCTGCTCTTGCTACTAAACAAAGTGCATAAATACATCATATACAAAACCATTGTAGAACTGGTAAATTAAAGTTACAGCCATACACACAGCACTAGTCCTTATTTGGCATGGGTTGTTAGCAGGCATGGAAGTAGTGCTAAAGCTGATATCAGATGGGATAATTATTCATCTCATATTAACATTTTCATTTTCAGTCACGGTCATTTGTTTCATGCTGTATGAGCCTCTAGTCCTAATGCCATGACACCTGCCTTTTAAGATGGAAAAAAATGTGCTAATGGAAAGGGAGATTAGAAATTTTCATTTCAAATATTTTGGGAAATAAAAGCATTTAATTTGGAATATTGTCAATAACTGCACTGTCAAAAGCTGGAATTCCTTTAGTATGGTCCCAATATTTCAGAGGACTCAGAAAGGGATTTGATTTATTGTGAGCAAACGCTGGAGATATATACATATAATTATGTGTGTGCATGTGTGTGTGTATAAACATAAATTAGCAACACAAGATCTCCAAGTTTATTGATGACAACAGAAAACTCCCTCATGAGACTGAAACAGTTTCTATTCACTCACAATAGTCTGACAGAAGGTAGAAAGTCACTTACCAGCTTTATAAATTGGGCTGGTTATTAGTCAAGCAGTTTCAGAGCAATTCAAAAGCACTAATTTCGTCCTCCCCACACCCCAATGCTCTCATTCCAGCACTCCACCATCGAAGCCACTTACACACACCTTTCAACTCTCTACTTCACCCCCCCCTCCTCCACATCACATCAAGTAACAGCACGTTCCACTACCCTCATAACCCAGGTACCACAGTAAGCACGTTACTCCCATAAAATTACACAAGCAGGAGCTCCACAATGTGCTGTGAAGAAAGCAGTCTGTAAAACCCTAGGACAATATCTATTAATGAGTGAGACACTTAATATTCAGTGGGAAGTTAACAAGAGAAATAAACTGCACAGGGAACCAGCTATTTAGGAGACAAGACACATTAATTCAACTCCCAGGTAAGGATATCTTGGCAAGGAACCTGAAACTAACCCCTCATTGTTTGCCAGAAGTCAGTCCATAGAAGCAAAAGTGGCTAGTGTTTTTTCAGCTGATTTAATTCAAAACCAGATTCTTAGGAGGCTGAGGCAAGACAGAAAGTAAACTTAAAATCTGAATACCCTGGAAAACAAAGGCTGAACAGATAGGCACAATATATCAATAACAATTTTTTAAGACTATCATATAAAAATATCCTCAATCAAGTGAAAAATCTGAATCCAAGAAGGTTTTCCATGGGTATATCCCTTCCCAGTGAAATTAGTGCAGCTCAAAAAAAAAAAAAAAAAAAAAAACAGGCAGAAAAAACCCTGCAGGATCTGGGCCCTAGAGACCTGTTTTACATCAGTCCTGGGAAGGGGGGGGAAGGTGATAAGAAACCTTTCTTATCTTATCTTACACGATAAGAAACCACCTTTCTCAAAAACAGTACTGGCAGGTTAAAAAAAAAAAAATGTTCAGTTTCCACTCTTCCTTCCCAACAAAAGAAATGCTCATGAAAAAAGGCATTAAAAAGGCAAATAATCAAATCTGGGCCAGTTCTGTAAATTTCTGATCTGTCTTGTCTGGCAAATGTTCACAGCCATGCAGCAGAGCACTGGAATTTTTTTAAACATTAATGAGATATTTTTAAAAATCTCACAAAGTCTATTTGTTTTTCTCCTCACTTTCTCACACTCACAAGTGTATCACCTCTTTCTTTCCTCAACAAAATTGTTTCTTTTCCAGTAACATTTTCATAACTTCCTAAAGCTGTGAGGGAGCAAACCAAACTGCTGTTTGATGTTCTACAAATCCTACATGTGGACTCAGCATTTTGAGATGAAATTGAGAAATATACAGTGATAGTAATAACCTGCCTCTTGCTTTTGAAGAGATGTATTGTACAGACCTAATACAACATGACTTTCTATACTGCCCATTTTGCTAAGCATGTCAGAGAGAAGTGTCTGGTTTTGCCCATTCACTCCCTCTCACATGAGTATGTGTCATACTTCTTAGCCAGGTCCTGCAATGCTAGGTTTATTTTTCTTGGAAGTACCTGGTCTTTGCAGTGTGTCATTCTGAGACAATGTCAATTAAAAAAAGTAAAGGTAGGTTTCAAGGAGATGGAGAAATCTTTAACACACTAAATGCTTTTAAAATATCAAAGAAATAAAAATAAATTTGTGTTTATCCTTTACTAAAAAAAAAATATTTCAAATGTTTAGGCCAACTGTAATTTATCTAGAGGAACAGCAGCAGCTCTGCAGATATGCCATAAGTACTGCTAGCTGTCACAGAAAAATAAGGAGGTGACTTATTTCTCCTCAATCCCTTAAAAAAGGCACATTATATAGGCTACCCATTCTGGCTCCAGGGAAGTTAATATAGCACTTTGTGTTCTTGAAACTGAAAAACAAATCTTAGTGAGCCTCTTTCAGGCTTTTTCTTCTCATATTGTGACATGTTTGCTTTTACACTGTTACTGGATAGTAATTATTGTTCATGCATTAGCAGCCAATAATTTCACAACTATCCAAAAGAAAAACATTTTCTTCTAATTATACCACATGAACTAAATACAGGTGTTCAAGTTCTTCTGGAGGAGGTACTCCTATTAATACATTCTTTGTCTTTCTCAAAGATTAAGAAAATTCCTAGGTGATACTTCTTAGGGCTGTATAGGTAGATATTTATGATTTTTGACAGGTCATCTTATAATTGCAATGGAAATATGCATAGTGCTTACTTGAATACCTGAAGAGTTTGCTGTTACTGAAATGACTACACTGATTCCAAGAAAAACAGTTGTCTGAACATCTACTATTTAAGTATCTCAAGCATTTTAGTACTTGAGTTCCTTCTAGTGCTTAAGTATCTCCAGTGTTCACACCAACAAAGTGAAGGAGAACCAGACAGCATCTAAACAGGTGGAAACACATTGCCAACTCTGGAAACTTTATGAACCATCATTATGTTCTTATGCTCTTTCACCTTGTTCTTGTTCTTTCATCTTTTCACCTTTAATATCCCCCCCCTCCAGCCTAGCTCTCACTCCTGGACTTTTCTGTGTCTTCAACTAAAAGTAAAAAAGTACTGATTACAAAGAGAGGTCTTATAGGCTGCTCTCACTCAAAGTGGCTTGAACATTTCTGAATGCTAAATAACGATTAAGTCCCAAAACTTTATACCATTTAGCCCAATGGCTCTATTTGTATTGTCACTGTTACTTAGTTTGAGAAGGTGGGAGGTTGTGCCATACTGCTTTTCACCATTGATATCATCTTATTTCCCACAGAATTAATCTATGAATGATTAACATGAATCATCAGTCCATTTACAGGCTGGTCTTGCTGAACTTTCCTTACTACAGAGTCCACTCAGAGAAGGGATGAGACTTCAAAGCATGCCCCTTCTTGCTGCAATAAAAAGGGCAAAAAACTTTGGAAAGAGACATTCAAGTTTGACAATATTAGACATTATGTACTGCATTACAAAACAAAGAGAAGCTGGCAGGTGGTCAACTTGTCATGCTTTAGTGTTTTGGCCACTTAGATAAATTGTAAACTGCACAGAGCAGGATATTTAGGTGCAGTGAATTATAGTGAGACTTTTTAATGTTCTGTGATTAGTTAAAGAGTTATTTTGACCATTAAGCAAGTGGACTAAGGGAAAATAATCATGCTGTGCCAATCTACGTGGATTTAGCAGACAGTGACAGAAAACCTAAATGGTGGCTAGCAAGCAGAAGCAAAGAAGTAGAAGACATTTACTAATGTCACTCATTCTAGACTATGAAAACCTGCATGGTTTCTGTGCTTCTCCTGTACAGAGTATCCCATAAAACTGAATCCGTGGCAACAAATCAAACAGGAACTTTTGAGACGCAGGTTTCCCACACATACTTGAAGGTAGTTTTTTTACTCTTGTAATGGATGTTATTATTACATTCATAAAAACCCTAACAAAAAATTGAAATATTTAATATGTTAAGGAGACAACTTGATTTGATCCTGTCAATGGATCTCCTCTAATGGACGAGCTTAATGCCTGTGTATTTCTCATAAATTACTTCAGCTGTCACTCAGCATCATCTGTTATGAAAGTCTATTCTGCACCTGTGCCAGTGGATTATTAACACTAGAACTCTTTCATGTAATAATTTAAAACTGCATTTCAGTTAAACATATGGTGCTTGAAACATTACCATGGAGAATTTTGGCTCTCTAAGTCTAATATTTCTCAGTCCTTCTGCAGTATCAGCTATTCTGCCTTGGTGGGTTTTGAAGTAGTTCAGCTAGCTAGTTCAGCATGGCATTCTGCAAGGGGATGTGTCCCCTCAAGACACAAGACCAATGATCCCCTATAAATTTATATATTTAGGGTATGCATTCAAAAAACAATAATGACAAATGCACAGATAGGTAAATAAAATTCAAAAAACAATAATGACAAATGCACAAGATAGGTAAATAAAAATATCTCTAGTCCTTTCTATTCCACAGTATTTATTTCTTGGTGCTGAAACTCTTATATCTATAACAAAAAAACACTATACAAGATTAGGTGACTGAAGCCAAGTTATCTGGCAAGGCTGTGGAAAACAATGTCAAGTGCCTGATTTCCAATTAGCTGAATAGACTTCTGGATTACTACAGATTCAGGTGCCCAGGATGCTAGGCTACCTTACTCAACATCTAGGTAAGCACATCTTATCCTGAGGAATATTAATTTACAATATAATAATAAAACAGCAC
>NW_008583440.1:0-18194 GCF_000691845.1 Merops nubicus | reverse complement strand
CAGCAGGACTTGTTCTTCACTGTCATGTTTACCGTGCCCTCCGAGGATCTGCGTAAATCACCAGAAGTGCAATTTATCAGTTACTACAGTAACTCTAAATTTGAGGCTAACCATTCAAAAGGAATAACACATACAACAGAAAGGTACCCCTTCTGCATGTGGCTGTACAGGAACTGTTTGAACCACCTCTGATTTAAGTTTGTATTAGTGTCCTTGTTAGGTTTTCATGTCAAAATATTGATGTTATTTTAAAATACCATTAACCTGAGGGTGTCCCTGAGCATGCATGAAGCACAAAATTAAAAGGTCAAGAATGTTTCCAGCAACACCATCAGCCCGATTCTCCAGGGCTGTTAATCTTCTGTGTCTGCTTAAATTTGTGCCAAGAAAATACAAAGCCTTACGATGGGCATCAGTGAGTAGAGAATACTTGCTGGGTCACAGACCATAAACTCTTTGCCCATGAAAATTACAGAGCCTTTGCATGTAACTACTCAAAGTGAAAGGAAGCAAAGAATGAGGCCTATTGCCTCTGATGAAGCAATTATAGAGCAATCATGCTATTTTCTATTGCTTTCCATCAATGACTCATTCCACTATTTAGCCTTGGAAAGCAGTAGCTGACCACTTTTCTAACTGCCACATGTAACTTGGACTCACAAAACTAAGAAGCCCCAAAGAACATAAGGCCACTAATTCTGAAAGCCCAAAGGCTCCCTCCATAACAAAAAAGCAAACACAAGCATAGTTTTACTGGCTGTCAGTCTCCTTGTATCATCTTACACACTGAAGCCCAGCATTACCCTGTTAAGGCAACTTGTGATTAGACAGTAAATTTACTGTTTGGATAGCATAAGCATCAGAATGGCGGAAAATGCCACTGACTGTAGTTTCAGATTCCAATAAATTCTAGCATGCTCTGCTGCCTATGAGTATCTCTGAAGCAAAGCACTGTAGTTAAGCTTTCACCTTGCACGCTGGTCTAGAATTCAAAGAAAGACCAGGAAAGAAATCATTGTAAGAAGCCCCAGCTATTGTTCAGATTATTACTGCTTTACTCTTGGTGTGACAACATATTTATGCACTTCTCATTTTTTCACTCTGCTTCGCTGCTTCCCTTTCCTGATCCCCTCTTTTAATGCAGCTAGGAAACAGTGGAGGGTGAAAATTTGTTTGGGTGAGAAGTTTGATATCTTCCAGGTGAAATGAGCACAGTAGAAAGCAATAGCAGCATACAAAACACTCTACTGCAGCAATTATAAAATACTAAGACTAGATATAATTTAGGTGATTTATTATGCACTGTTGGTAGTCACTGGAGAAGGCAGTTGAGTGAACAGCATTATTTTATCATGTTAAAATGCTAAGTAAGCATGCATTCTTGTTCTTCATTTTCATATCTGGTGGCATGGTAGAGTCTGATGACCCCAAACTGTCTTCAGACTGATAAGAGGTCTCCTTCATTGACCTCTGGTTTAGACCCAGGAATCTTGCTTCAGTTTCCATGGACAAAGAAGCCAGGAAGCCTGTAATAATTCCCTCCAATCTCAACCCACCAGTATTTTAACTTTATTGAATTACAGTGTAGGCTGAAATGAGAACAGCTATGCAAAGTCACTGCTCATTAAGGTCAGATGGAAAAATATCTTCTTCCCAATTGTATCAAAAGTTAACTGATAGAAACTGTAGATGCCCCATGATAAGCATCTACAGACACTTAGGCAATGCATAAGTCATACAGTTGACTACAGAAAACTCTAACATGGCTTCCTGCATGCCCCACTCTTTTCCAAGGTGACTAGACTATACTTCCTCTGTTCTGGGTTAGTAACTGGTTAGCAAAATATTCTGGGCCCTGATACAAGGATAGGAAAAGATAATCTCCAAGTTAGAAGTTTGCATTCTGGAGTTATTTTACTTTCCTCAAGGTTTGTTTCCTGACATTCAATTTCATTAAGTCATTCTCCACTAAACAGGCTTTTCCTACAAAGTACTTTTATTTTGAAAATACTCACACATTGTTATGAATGCCATCTCAGCCTTCCCTGGTGCTCAACCAATTAGGCTGACGTCTTTTGTGACTCTGTAAATAATAATCCCCAATTCATATACATAGAGGTTTTGTTTCTTTTTTTCACTTTCAGAAGATTTTCAGCATTGTATTGAGGAACTTGAATTCAGGAACTTGACACAACTTCAGCATCGCTCTTACCTGTGGCAAAAAGAGATTAAAGACATTCCTCTCAAACCAAAGAGGTTTAAAGTCTCTTAAACCTCTTTATCTTGAAAGCTTATATTTGTCTATCCACCCTGACATCTATGTTCCTTATACAATCTTTCTTTTTTAGAGAAAATAGAAAGACTCACATGGAGTTAATATTCACCATCCACACCTAATAAACTGATCAAATAGATTTTCCAATCAGGGACAGAATATCCAATGTCGTTTTTACATCATCACTGATCGAAATGGCAGAAATCAAGTGTTCTTAATAATTTCTTTTAGTACCGTAAAATACTCTTGGCAGCCATGTCTTGTAGAAGTGAACATGTTAATAAGCCAGGGAAGGAGGAAGGAAAGAGAAATGAAGGAAATGCTCTGTCATGAGTGCCTCCGTTCAGAGCGCTCGGGACAGAATCTGTGTCCCCCCTCCCTATCCCTCAGTTTTCCCCAGGTCAAGAGATAAAGGAAGGAAGGGGTAATAAAGGCTTTGCACCAATTGGAAGCTAATAAAAATAAAATATATTATTTAACAGGGAACAGAAAGGAAGAAGGGTAGGGATTAACAGGGTAAAAAATATTACAGGGGTAACAAGGTCAGGAGGGATAGATTTCCAAAAAATACAAAACTAAGCGCTGTGCTGAAGCTCCCTAGTGCTGGATCCCGAGGGACTGAGGTGGATTGAAGCTGGATGAAAACTTCTTAGGTGTGGATGACGGCCGGGGATGAGTCTGGAGAACAGGCCCAAATCCCAAGATGGCACTGCCACGTGCAGCACAGGGAACAGCAGCAGCAACAAACCAGCGTGTGTCCTGCTGGAGGGCCAGCACAGAGAGCCTCCCTGCCCCCCTTTTATGGTTTCCAGCCACAAGTCCCAGGGCAGGAAAGGAGGAGTGGGAACAGAACAGGTCTCCACCTCTTCTCATCCCGGCCTGCCCCTGGGGGCAGAGCTGGGCATAGCCCAGGCTAGCACATACTCCTCCCTTTAGCTTTCAGAGCTACACCCACCAGGAAAAACAGTGATCTCAAATCATCACAATGAGGCTGCCAAAAGAAAGCTTTCCAACTTAAACCTGTGCTTGGGCAGTATTTTCTTTGTAGTCACTGACACTGCTTTGGTCAGAGAGGTTTTCTACAAAGAGAACCAAGAACTGGGTTGCACTACACATAAAAGCTGTGCCAGTAAAAAGAGGAACTCACATCAGTGAAGAAAGCAGCTTGGATAGCTTATTTCTCTGTAGAACAAGGAGGAAAATGGGTACCATATTATAACAGCAACTATATTTGCTCACTACCTCTTTCTGAGACAACATAACGTCATCTAACTTGGAGAGACCACAGGTGAGTCTTGAATACTGTCAGTGACAGTGGTTTATTTAATTGAGACAACACAGCACATCTTAGCTTGATATGGCCTGTTGAAGTCATTCAGAAAATTACTCTGTAAGAGACAAAGAAACAACAGCTATCTTTTTGTAGGTATTTCTCTTGTTCTGTATTGACAGAATTAGTCTGTATTCCTGCTTCTAAAAGATTACATAGGTCCCCCAAATCCATCACCTCTGATTTAATGTCTTCTAAATAAAGAAGCACAGGTTAGCTCCATTTCATAACCTGTCACATGTTGTTGCCAAAGTTTCAAGAATTTAAACCTTAATTTGAGCTCTGGGTAGAATCACTTAATGTTTAAGGAGACCTAAACAGTTAAGTACTATGAACCAGGGGAAACAGTAGGGAAATATATTTTATGCATAGTGCTGTTGAGTTGCTGTTAAAGGTTAAAATGACTGAAGCATGACACCAACCTGAGAAATATTCTTCTTTATTCTCTCTTTTTCTAAGAATACTTATTCTAAGAACACTTCTTTCTGAAACTTCCCAGCTACTCATTTGACTGGCATATTAATTCTACTCTGCTGCTAATTGTCTGAATCTGCTACTTGTCCACTTCTTCAGTAGCATGGTCTGTGCTATATGCAATATGTTTGAGAACCATTTCCACATTGTCTTACATGCCGTTTCTCAAGCAAATGGTTTTGCAGCTGCTGTATGGAGATCACACTTCTTTCTGAAACTTCCCAGCTACTCATTTGACTGGCATATTAATTCTACTCTGCTGCTAATTGTCTGAATCTGCTACTTGTCCACTTCTTCAGTAGCATGGTCTGTGCTATATGCAATATGTTTGAGAACCATTTCCACATTGTCTTACATGCCGTTTCTCAAGCAAATGGTTTTGCAGCTGCTGTATGGAGATCACCAAAGCACTCTTCACTGACCTGCTGAACATATAAATAACTAGCATCATGCCTCAACCTGTCAGCTTTTTACTGTAAGTTTTTTAGATGGTTGATCATACAGTAAATAGGGTCTAGAGTGGACTCATCCTGTGATGTTTAATAAGTTATGTGGTCATGAAAAAAGAAATAGCAATGACACTAAATTCCTCTTATTTACAAATCAAGGATGATGATGAAGCAGTATAGCCCTTTTATTATTCTGACACAACTAAACTACTTCATTGGTCTGGCAGAGTCAGTTTTGTAACTGGACAATGGAAAAACTGTTTAAAAAATGAAAATAAATACCAGGCAATATTTTTATTCTCCAACCAACCCAAACATCTGTTTAATTTTACATCAGATAAGAAAAAGACTGCCTAAGCTGAAGTACTCCTGGAACTCCAAGTGCCCTTTTCAGCTGCCAAAGAAGAGGCAGTTTTTATGAATGTCTTCCTCTGCGGTAGGAGGGCCAAAAGATATCTGCCAGGCATCACCCCTGTTCTCAGTTCTTTGACTACAGCTGCAAACTGCATATCAGCATGTACAGGCCAGACATAAGAGAAAAATATTTTCACAGGAAGATGGCACAGCACCAGAACAGGTGACCAGAGAGGCTGAAGAATCTCCATCATTAGTTTTTTTTGACACTCAGTTAGACAAAGCCTCAACAGTAGCCTGATCTTAGCTAATGTCTTATTTTGAGCAGAATCTTGGACTTCAGGATCAGTAAAAATCACTCCCAGACAAAATTTCTACAATTCTGTGTAATTGCAGGCAAATCAACAGGTCCAACAGAAATTCCTCCTTTGGCACATTCCTTAACTTTGTCTCAAACAGCTGAGCCAAGCAGTGAAGCTGTAGTTTCTGGAATAACCCAGACTTAGTATATTTAATCTGCCAATTTGAGCCACAATTTCTCTGTGTATATATTTGGATTAATATATTGCCCAAGAGCAGCTGTTAGGATGACACAGCTAAAGACTGAAGTGTTCTAAAGCTTTGAGATTTTTTTCCAAAAGGAATTTGAAATCTCAACCTACGTATACCACAGTACTGCTATCATCATTACATTTTTAATTGCTCAGGTGAAAAAAAAAATCCCAAAACCAAAAGCATTTAAAGGTGGCAAACATCCTCTCCTCACTGACCCTCAGTAATACAGGAAAATGCAATTCCTTTACTGAGGTTGGCAAAAAATCTCAGCATACCTACACAACATTCCAAATTCCCAAGGCACATAAAAACATCCTAACACATTTTCTTGTTAAACACTTTTCATAAAAGAAGACAAGTCCTCCCAAAAATAAACCAAAGTACAAAAGAAATTAACAAAAATTGATCAATATAATTTGTTTTGAATTCTCTTATTTGTACTTGTTACGGTCTATATTTTTTTTTCTAATTTTACAGGTAGCCAATGTAAAGAAGACAGAAGAGATGTAATCTACTCAGGATTGTTCAAAAACAGAGAGCAAATACGTCCCTGACCTCTGAAAGAGCATAAGCAGAGCACGTACTCTGCTGGAAGCCTAAATGAAGGGGAATTGCAATAAATCAAGCACTATGCTGATGAGGAGGATGCCTTGCAATTGCAAGGTCAGCACGGGACAAATAAAAGCACAGGATGACCAAAATGTACAGTTTGAGACATTTTCATACCACGTCCAGCAAACTGGGCTTCTCGTAGAACATGTAGTTTGCAACAAGAGACAATCAGAAGGGGTTTGCTTGCAATGAGCCTTCACCAGTAAAGCAGGCAAACTACTGCATCTCTAACAGAACTCCAGCCCCACTATCCTTTGCATCAAGCAGTTGTGTCCTTGCAACACCACACTGCAAGGATGTCTGGGCAGAGGACATGTGTTTATGTACACGTTGATAAAGACACCCTGACTGACCTCCCTTTGGCAGCCAGGCCAATGTTTTTATAGAACTACGAACAAAATCCTTTGTATGCATCCAGATGGCAATGTCATGTAAGCAGTTCTCCAGAGCAGGCACTAAACTCCACAGGGTACAAGGTACACAGCTGTGCATTCTAAGAGTGCTGATGTTATTCTGTGCTGTGTTAGGAAACAATTTTGTCTAGAAGCTTCACATGTCCTTTGAGCAACAAAGGTTTGGAGAGTGATCCTTGAAATGTCTCATGTTTCAAACCTCTGGGCACCATCTCTGCAGCCCAATTATTTCTTACTGGTCTTAAGAGAGGACAAGTTCTAATATTGCAGTAGCATCTTCTAGTTGCTGGAGCAATCACCATGATTAGTCATATCAGATGTTGCTGAGACATCTGCTCTAAAATGCCTCTATCTTTTGAATCTCCAGTTAGATGGAATACCTGCCTGAAAAGCTGCTAATGTCTCAGAAGTGATGGGTAAAAAAGCATATTCTCTTCTTCACAGAGTGAAAAATCTAGGCAGTAACTGATGAGTCAACAGAAGGTTTCTGAACAAAATATCAAGATTGTTTCTAGAAGTGGTCAGTACTATTCCAGCTCTTCATAATACATTTTTAATATATCATGACCACACCCATGGTTTTATGCAGCTAAGAGCAGACCACAATCAGAACTGCATGTGCTTGGCCTCTTATTAATTTTTAACTTTTTACTTGCACATACAAAGTCAGGCAAAACTGAATATGTAATATGCACAATGTGCCCTTGCTTCACAATATTGAATATAGGAATATAGCTGACATTTGCAGTAAAAAGGCATTAAAAATAATGACTGAGACATTACAATATGTAGAATCCTTTATGTTGGCAAAGATCTTTAAGATCATAGAGTCCAACTGTAAACCCAGCACTGACAAGTTGGTCACTAAACCAGGCCCCTAAGCACCACAACTACATGTCTTTTAAATACCTTCAGGGATGGTGACCCCACCACTTCCCTGGTGTAATGGTTTGAAAGCAAACTAGTGAGAGACTCCAAGTCAGAAATACAATTTAATAGGAAAAATAAAATAAAATGCAATAGTACAAAGAAAAAAACACAGATAGAGTCAGAATACAACCTGACACTCTGTTAGGGTGGTGGTAGCAGTCCAGATTAAATGGTCTTGTTGAAGCAGTGATCTCATAGAAGAGATCTGGTAGCTCTTGTCCTCTGGAAGTCCAGGGTGTAAGGGCCCCTGTGCTGTCCTGAACCCCAGTTTATATCCAGGTGGGAGCTCTTGCCTCCTCCCCCTGGGCACAGCCTCTCACAATGGGTTGATGTCATTCTGTGAGTCATGCAGTGGGTCCCTGGTTGCCCACTGAACTCCTGAAGGGAGCCATCTATGAGTCATGCCCAAGACATCCATGGGCCCCCCAACAGAGAGGAGGACTCCTGCTGGGTGTGAAGATGTTATCATCTGTATAGAATACACAGGTTTTGGTTCTACCCACATAATGATAAACTGGTCCCAGACCCTGTAACTATGACACCTGAGCAGCCTGCTCTAACATTTGCAACCCTTTTGGTGAATAAATTTGTCCCAATATCCAATCTAAACCTCCTCTGGTGCCACTTCAGGCCGTTTCCTCTCGTCCTATTGCTTGTTACACAGCAGAAGAGCCTGATCCCCACCTCACTACAATCTCCTTTCAGGAGATAGCTGTAGACAGTGATAAGGCCTCCCCACAGTCTCCCTTTTTCCCAGCCTAAATAAACCCAGATCCTCCAGCTGCTCCTCACAAGACTTGTGCTCTAGACCCTTCACCAGTTCGGTTGCCCTTCTTTGGACACACTCCAGAACTTCACTGTCTCTCTTGTACTGAAGTGTCCAAAAGTGAACACGGTACTCGAGGTGCAGCCTCAGCAGTGCTAAGTGCAGGGGGCCAATCACTTCCCTACTCCTGCCAGACACCATAATGCTGACCCAAGCCAGGATGCCATGGGCCTTCTTGGGCACCTGGGCACACTGCTGGCTCATATTCAGCTGGTTATCAACCAACACCCCCAGGTCCTTCTCCACTGGGCAGCTTTCCAGCCACTCTTTGCCAAGCCTGGAGCATTACATGGGGTTGCTGTGGCTCTAGTGCAGGACCCAGCACTTGGCCCTGTTAAAACATACAATTGTTCTCCGCTTATCGATCCATCCTGTCCAGATCCCTCTATAGATCATTTCTACCCTTGAGAAGATCAACACTCCCACTTAACTTGTCATCCACAAACCTATGGAGGGTTCACTTAATTCTCTCATCATTGATAAAGATATTAAACAGAATTGGCCCAAATACTGAGCCCTGTGGAATATCACTTTTGACTGGCCACCTACTGGATTTAACTCCATTCACCACAACAATTTGAGTGCAGAATCCAGCCAGTGGCTTTACCCAGTGAAAAGTACACTTGTCCAAGCCATGAGCAGCCAGTTTCTCTAGCAGGACACTATAAGAAAGAGTCAGATGCTTAACTGAAGTCCAGGTAAACAACATCAACAGACTTTCTTTCATCCACTAAGTGGGTCACCTTGACATAGAAGATCAGGTTAGTCAAGCAAGACTTTCCTTTTATAAACCCATGCTGACTGGGCCAAATAGCCTGGTTTTCCTGTGCATGCCACGTTATGGCACTCAAGATTATCTGCTATATAACCTTCCCCTGCATGGAGGTCAGGCTGACAAGTCTGTAGTTGCCCAGATCCTCCTCCTGGCCCTTTCTTGTAGATGAGCACCCCATTTGCTAGCCTCTAGTCAACCCAGTCAGCCAATAAATAAGTGGCTTGGTAAGCAGTTCCACCAGCTCCCTCAGTGCCCTTAGGTTGATCCCATCTGGCCCCACAGACCTGTGTGTGTCTAAGTGGTGCAGCAGGTTGCCAACCATTTCGCCTTGGATTACAGGAGCTTTATTCTGCTCACCATCCCTGTCTTCCACCCAAGCTGACTAGGTACCTGAAGAATAACAGGTATGACTATTAAAGACTGAGGTGAAGAAGGTATTATGCACACAAATAACTTAGGCAAACCCACATTGTACTGTTTCATGGACACAACTTACCCTACAGTGGAGGTGATCTACATGTAAAACAGTGGAGGTAAGCCCTGGGGGCAAATGTAGAACATAGACACATTAAATTGCCTTGTGGGACCTATATTTTACTTGCAAAGTGTTTTGAACATAAATGAGTATGTATGAAAGATGTTACTATTTACCTGCTCTGAATACTAACATTCCACTTGTAAACATTTTTAAGTGACAGTCTTCTTTATTTTTCCTCTTGAGTCTTAATATAGAATCTCTCCTATAAATTACACTGAGGAACTGTTTGCAGGGGTAATTATTTTTAGTTGTTATCCCTGATTCTTATTCAATATCTGTCACTGGTCCTGCTCTTTTCAAATAAAAAATCTATACAGATCTGAATTAGCTTATGCTTCTTTTCAATAGAAGAATCTAAGTTTCAGAATCTGAATTAAGACAGTAGCCACAAAAGAATGAATCAGGAACAGTTAGTTCCTTTAAACCCAAACCTTTACACAATATAAATCAACTTTAGCAGATTAGATCTTCATTATGTTCAGTTTTACATCAATGTCTATCCTGAGATAGTTGAGCATTCAACTACTGGAAACTGCTGTGACAGGTACAGGAAAATTTAAAAGTGTAATTACAGCAACTGCAGTGTTCCTAGTCTTAAAACTATTTCATACATTAGTACTTCTTAGAATGATACTGAAAGTGTTGGCAGCAGGTTACTTGGGAGGCAACTATTTACAAGGCTGGGGTCAACATTTATAAAGACCATGCAGTTCCCTCCTGGAGGCTGCATTTTGCTTCTCGAGCACAGGACAAGACGCCAAGAGGACTTTAGCCATCTTAAACTCTGTTTGCTGTGCCATTATGTATCTTATCAAAAGGCATACAATTTGTTTCAACTAAGAAATATAATTAATCATTAAAAATATAATAAAAATAGGTTCTACTGAGAATCAGAATGGATTTATTCCAGTAGCAGAAAGAAATGCATTTCCAGCATGAACGATATGATAAACTGCTGGTGTTGCTGCCCTCGCCACTTCAGGTGGTACAACAGCTTCCTGTCATGGCTCGCAGTCTGAGGTACATGCAGAATGCATCACCACGATATTATTATTTTATTTTTTTTAAGCAGTGGGAGGGAGAAATATTATTATTAATATAATATTAATATGATAAGCTCAATAGTGCCACCTGCTGAGATGAAGTTCAAGGCATTTGTGCCTCCGAGGCCAGTGGCTCGCTCAGGCAGCACGCCTCATTTTACAGCGCCTGAACCCCCCAGGATCAGATCTTTTCACCGTCCAGCTTTGCAGAACATACCACAGCAAGGCTCTCTTCCCCTGGCCACGGTTTTTTTCCCCTTTTAGAGCTGGACAAACAGAAACGAGGCCAGCATCTGTCCAGCAGTTGCCTAGAAATCAGTCTCAGATGAGGTGCAAATGAACTGTGAATTTAGAAGATACCATGTCACCCATCTGTCTCTTCCTCACTTTACAACAGTGTGTTTAAAGGATTTATCTTCAAATCATTTATTCTTAATATGGTCTCCTTTCTTAGCTTAATCAGGCTTTTGTCATCCTGTGCTTGTAAACATGAGCAGCTCAAGCAATAATGTTCTTTTCCTTTGTTACAGCTAAAAGACAAGTTATTTCAGGAAGAGATATAACAGTATGCATGAAGATAAGTAAAGGAAACCTCAAAACAAAGTTCTTACAGTCAAGGTCACGCATTGGCAAGCAGCCAATAGTGAGCTAACCCATCATGCAGCCCATGAACTCCTAAGTGACATATCTATGGGAAGGTGCACTAGACTTGGCCATCCCTTCACTTACTAACAATTTCCTGGAAAAAAAAAAAAATTAAAAGTTCTCCTTTTTCCTATCCTGAAGAATGAATTACAATCTGAATAAGAAGGTGCCAGCACCATGTTAACTATTTATATCAACTCTCAGGCAGACTATCATTGAGCTTCACATGGTTATCCTAGTCTCCCTTACAATTTCTTTCCTTTGTGTGTGACATGAAGATTCAGGGTAAACATGCAAATACATGGTGTGTGAAAGCTTTCAAGTGTGACATGCAGAAATATTTTCACAAGTATTTTGAATTTTATTATCTCTAGTATGCCATATAAGACATCCTATTCTACAAGCAAATTCTTCCAACAGGGAAAAAAGTCCTGTTTTGCCTGATTTCTTTCACCATATGCAAGCAAATGCAAGGGGAAAAGATTGAATCTATTCTGCAGAAAGATAAATCTGTTTGTCAGATGCACGCACTTGATTTTCCCAGGCATGTTTCAATCTGTACTAATTCTATCTTGATGGCTCTTCTGTCAAAATATAATTTCCCCTTTAGTTTCATATGATGGGTAAATTTTCTTCTAATTATCACCAGGATGACAGTGTCAGCTAACTTCAGTTTTGCTCATGCAAGTGTGAACGTACCAGTAAATGTGTAATATATGCATTGAAGTGACCGGTTTGGCAGGTAACCACTCATTTCTGTGGACTGATTTCTAGTGAATTCTATACCTTATAAATTGCATGGGGAGACAAAGGTAGAATTCAGAGATCTACATTTCCCTGAGATTCAATACATCATATTTGTGGGCTGGTATGGGTTAAAGTTACCTGACATAAGTCCTATTTAAAACAAAACCAAAAAATAAGTTCAGATTTTGGCTTACTCTTCAAATCAGTGTTATTTTTCTTCAGGCTGTTTAGGCTTCTTTTGTAAGCCAGCTGCATACCAAAGACAGTGGAATTGTGGCCTCATCAGTTTACGTAAACTTGCTTTTTTTGTTCATTTTATAAAACCTTCAGTTACATAGTAGCATACAGCCAGAAATGGAGGAGAGGAAAAAGGGAATCAATGAGGACAGACAGAGTAATCTCAAATGGATAATCATATAAAGTAATTAATCAGTCATGTCTTTTATTCATTACTTTGCTTTTCCTTATACTTCTAAAAAGTGCATAATATGAATTTGTTTAAATTCAATTTCATTTAAACTTCAGGCCTCATTAATTGCCATAACAATGGCAGAGAGAATGTTTTAAGTCTTTTTACTTTGGAAAGATTTTTCTGCTGATAGGAATTTATGTAAAATTTTGCAAAGAAAAGCTTCACTCATTTTTCAAGATAAATATTTTCCTGCCTCTAGATGGTGCTGGCAAAAGGGATAAAAAGCTTCTCTCTACGGAATTGTAGCTCTCTGTTGGTGAGGCATGTGAGCAGCCTGATGAACAGTCATAGAATTGCCTTTTCTTATTAACAACCTTAACTATTTGGATTTCCAAGCACAAACAAAACCAAAGGAATAGTCAAGGGATGCTAGGGCTATTTACCTAACAACACTGCCTTGAAATGAAGATGGATGTTCTAATGCACAACAGACCCAATCATACAAACTGTGCATAGGTGGGCATCCAAAGAGGCACTCTCCACCAGCTTTCCTTGTCCTTCCACTGCCTGTGCTGCTACCAAGTAGCATTGCTCCCAGTCCACAAACAGAACTAAGCCACAGAACCCCAGTAATTTTCCAGGGGAATCAAACCTTTGATTGAATTCAAAGTCTGAGCTTATGAAATTAGATTCCAGTTAGATTCTGTCACTTCAAGTCTTGTCTTTCAGTTGAATATGGGCAAAGATGCACTTTTTGACAGAATTTTGTGCCTACTTACAAAGGAAGCTGCCCCTGCCACCTGTCAGGGGGTGGCCAATCCTCCCTTTCACATTCTTGGCCCAATGCGATTGCGAGATAAAGTGTTCCCAAAACATTTTGTGCCTGTGGTCCTTCATTACTATTCCAAATCAGGCCAAAATTATACAAATTATTATAACAGCTAATCCACTTCTAAATGGAGTCTTTTTAAATATTCACCTATAATACTTTCCTCTTATCTGTTTCTGATCAGATTGTAATTTCATGGGCAACTACAACAACAAAGCACTGTAATATCTGAATAATTATGGATGAAGTGGCCAAAACTATCAAAGGCTCTGGAAAATCAACAGCAAGTCAAGATCTTTTCTGCTACACATGTAAAGCCAGATACACTTTACAAATCCAGATTTAACTCAAAACTCTTTACAGGAGGAAAACTCATTAATATTCTACTTCATGCCCTATTCTCAAGGCCAAAAAGCACATACATGCTAAATATCCATTAATCAATCACCCTGTGCAAAGAAAAGTGAACAGACTTTTAAAGATAGTAAGATTTTCAATTTTGTTGGTAGTAAGAGCTTTTCAAACATGAGCTATCCCTGTAGAGCTTTAAAAGTAAACAGGATTCCAGCTAAATATTGGTTGACCTGTCCTTAGGATTTTAACTGGAACACTTATCCTTGTTATAAATTTTTATATGACCTTACAACATCCTAATAAATTTTGTCTAAAACCACAAGCACTGGACTTAACTGCTGTGTTTGGGATTTTGTCATTAGCTTCAGTAAAGACTGGTTTGGCTTTACTCTAAATTTTATGAATAATTTTACAGCCATTTTTCTTCCATCATAATGAATGCTGCAGAACTCCCTCATATTAAAATGTCCTGAATAATACAACTGGATCATAGACTGTAAAAACCATGCTGGATAAATGATAATGCACACTTGCTGGAAGAAATCAGAAAGCTCTCAGAACACATTAAGAAGGATGTGTCTCCAGACCCTGCACATCGTGCTCTAGAGAAGAGATGTGAGCAACTGTAGTTAAGAGTATGACCGTATGTGGAGATCAATGATCCAGGGTAAGAGCACCACAATATGCAGTCACGAAGACTGGGTGCTTCCACTTACCCACACACACTAAGGGGCCAGAAGAGCAATAACCCACACATCTTTCTAGACCGTGGTCTCCTGAGGAACCTGATGAGGAGCAGGCACTCACTAGGAATTTTACATAGATTCACCACAGAACATTCCACCCAACACCTCCCAGTCAACATGCTTCTGTTATAACATGGTTAACCATCAACACTGCTTCCACGGTGTCCCACTACTCCCACATTTTTCTTTCCATATTTTAATAATGCTTTCACTATTTCCATAACTATAGAATCTATTCTTTTGACATACTCACAATCTGCCCAAATCTGCCAATTGCTCCACACCTTTGCAGTACAACTGCTTTGGCGTTGTGTAAAGGAGACACTCACCCAATCAGTATTGCACTATGCCACACCAAGCCAGAAAATGATGCAATTCCTGCAATACTAGAAACAAGCTAGAACTAGTATGAAATCCCAACTACACATAGCGAGGCATATGAAGGCAAGTATGCAATGATCAAAAGTTAATCTTAGAAAATGAGTAATCATTCACATAACTGGATGTGAGAAAAAGCTGCAATATATCCAGGATGTCTCATACTGTACAAGGTTTCATCTGGCAAACTATTGTTGACTCTGCATTTTTGACTTCATTGTTTTGAGTTTCCCCATTCTGAACCCCATCATAGACCTTTGCCAGTTTCCCAGACTTCGATTAAAGATTTAGAGGAAAAAAGAGAAGTCTTCTCAAACTACCATGAAAGTATAATTTTTTTTTCTATACATTGGTAATAGACATGTTAATTGTTTGTTGTATCTTCTTTTCAAGATGGTAACATTCTTTTTGAGGTGCTAAAATAAACAGTATTATCTAACTGCCATTCGAACTGTTTTTCTGTGTGCCTGCAAGGTGTCTACTGAAGTATAAAAATGATTATCTAAAATGCTGAAGATTTTTCCTGATTTGTTTTCAGTTCCGTTGACCTCATTTTGTTGGGTTCCAGCAGAAATTCTTGATAGTAATAGCAGCAGATGAGAGACTGCAAGAATTCTCTATTGGAAGGTCCCAGGGAAGGATGAAATCAGATACACAGGACTCCCAAAGAACTGATTAAGGGTCTTGACCCTTAACTATGGGCATTAGATCCAGATGAAATAGAGAAAAATAGCCTGATTATTCCACTCAAGTTCTAGTCCCAGCAGAAGCACTATGAGGCTATCTCTAGGGCAATTGTGCCACTGCACTATCAACTTTATAATAGTTGCTTGTAAGTATCAAGACCAGAGGAACGCAAATACCCAGCTTCTGCTACACCTACCTCAAAAAACTACATGGCACTAGGAACTTTCTAGGAATATACTGCTCATAATCACTTCAGTATATAAGAAAAATGTGCCGAGCTCTTTAAAGTAACCTAGTAACATATAGTTTCATCCAACATGTAAATGTCATCAGAGACAGCATAATTCATTATTTTCAGTATTTTCAGGGTGCATCTCTACAATTTCCCAATTCACTAACCAAAAGGCTCTTGAATGCTATTAGTCTATAGGTATCATTTTAAATTATTACTTGACTCCTACTGAATGTTTAGCCAGGTGTAAATAAGAAAAAACATCTAGTCTTGCTAGACTAATCTAACATATGGAAGTCATTTTTTTATATCACTACTGAGATAGTTGTGCATACACCATTTCTTTTCTGTATTAACTACTAACACCATTATCTAGGTTGAACATTCTCTCCTGGTTGATTTTATGAATAAGAGATGTAAGTTTCACTTTTAGTATTAGATAAAGTACCTTCCTCTTACAGAATAATAGATTTCAGACTGAGAACAAAATTAAAAATTCCACTTTCACATTTCCAACACATGCCACAGTTATCACTGCAGTTGTACATATTTACATACATGTTGCACAAGTGTGTGTGCATAAATCTAGAAATCAAAAAGAAAGTGAAGGTGGTATATTCTAAAGCCTAAATGGTGGTAACACAAAAAATATTGATGTTCCATCAGATCACTTAGGACTAGAAACCATATTTAGCTAAATGTACTAAATGTACTCTCTGTCATAATGCTATTCTTTTTTATACTATGTGTGGTATAAAATAATTCAAAACTTCGACTAGAGGAACGTGTTACTTTGCCGCCATGGAAAAATTTGTATACAATCTACTACAAGATGGAAAGTTTGATACAACTTTTTTTGAACCTTTCCTTTATTCTTCCTCATCCCACTTAAAGTCAAAAAGAATTTAATTTTCTTTTTTTTTTTTTAAATATACAGCTTCCTCCTGGAAGTATCGAACCACTTTACAAAGGCATGGCACTAATAACCAATTAGGCATAGTCAGTACTACTATGCCTTTACATCTACCCAGGCAAATCTTAGTAGAGACACATTCAGTTTTACAAGAAATTTTAATCTCAAGGCCTAAAGAACATGATGAAGTCTGAGGCAATAAAACATATCACAGCTTAAACGTGTCAAGTCTCCTCTTTCAACATATAAAAAGATGTTTATTCCTCAGCTATCAGAAACATGAACCCCCATGGGCTAGAAGAACCAGCTATTGTAGCAGTAGTCATTTATTCTATTAAAGAATTTCTGAAATGTTGGAAAGATTTTTCTCAAAGTTAACAGTGTGATGAAAGACCACATACTGTGACAATGGAATTGGTTTTGGAATGCTGGCATTGAAAAACAGACTCGGGCAAAAAATATTAAATCCTCAAAACATTCTCTGCTTAGAATTAAAAGCAGAAATGGAGCCCTTGATGTAGAAATCAGTGTTTACAATTAAAGTAGGAGGCTATTATTATCTTGCTTTCTTTTCTTAACTCAATCCTTTTGACTGAGCATTTCAAAAGAAAAATAACACATTAGAATCTGAATTAATAGTGAAAGGCATGATCATCCACTTTTAAGTTTGCTTTAATTGCTGCTTAATGTTCATTAATTATTTTCATGTTTAAAAGGCTTTTTAAGTGAACGCTAACCTCCTTAGCAATAACTGTGAGTTTTCCCATTTCAAAAATCAGCCAGTACCTTCATGGCATTCCAGCACGGTTACCCTGGCAATTCTGGGGCGCTAAGCCAAACAACAACAAAAAAACCACATCTAACCTACCAGTCCAGCTCCATCAGGTGAATATTACTGAAGAGGGCTCTTTCCCATTACCTGTAGAGACAACATGACAGCTTCCTTCCTTATGGTCTTCCCATTTCCAGCCACAAGTAGTACAGTGGATTAAGTCCTCTTCCGCAGACAGAGTCCGTAATCCGAGGTCAGCGTTCCCCCATGTATTTCCTACCACTGGTTTTATCTTGGCAATTTATAAACCATCTGTTATTTTCAGCCTGAGAGAACTCAATCCATGGAAGAAGATTTTATCAGGCCTACATTTCAGGCCTTGGTTCAGCTAGGCCTCAGTAAATAGGAGCCTTTTGGCAGATGAAAACTGCTATTCAAAGCTTTCTCCAGTACAGCTG
Organism: Merops nubicus; assembly: GCF_000691845.1. Taxonomy (NCBI): domain Eukaryota; kingdom Metazoa; phylum Chordata; class Aves; order Coraciiformes; family Meropidae; genus Merops; species Merops nubicus. Next base: position 447 of record NW_008583440.1, on the reverse strand, counting down.
CAAGTCCCCAACCTTTGAGCTTTCACTTGGAGCACTGATGAGCAAACTCTGCCACAACAACACCATCCTGTGTCCTCCACCAGCTCAGCCAGCAGTGCCATATCACTTTTCATCCCAAAACCCAACATACTGACAAGGCTGGGCCAGAGTACAGTTCCTCCATCCATCCAAGAGACTGTGGCCAGGGGAGCAGGAAAGGAAAAAGAGGGAAGTCTCTCAAAACTGGTGACAGAAGCAAAGCCAGCACAAAACGTGTCACTTTGTTTGCTACTTATCTCAATTCTTCTCTCATTGGCAAAGGGGTTTTTTTGTTTGTTTTCAGATGGGCTAAAAGTTACCAGGTTGGAAGCATAAAGCAGAAAAGTCTCATTTTGGAAATGTCAAAACAGCATTTTTCAAAATGGCAAAACAGATGGCGAGTGCAATGACCAGGCCCAACAAAAATGA
>NW_008583439.1:34541-63985 GCF_000691845.1 Merops nubicus | reverse complement strand
GATTAATAATTAATGTAATTAATAATAATTTTAAATCATTTTACTATTAGATTTATTGATAATTGCTTGTCCTACTCTTTAAAACCAGTTGTGGATCAAGCCAAGGGCAAATGCATGCAACCACCTCTGCTCCAGCCTGCCTGTTGCAGACATCCTCCAGCTCTGAAGCTCCCCATGGTGCAGGCAGGGCTCAATCACATCTGCCACAAAACTGGAGCCTGCCAGCCAGAGCTGCAGCAGTGACAGAAGGCAGAAGAGTCTCCAATGACCATTTTGCTTGCCCCAGCTCAGAAACTCAGGCTCAGACTTCAGGTTCTGCCATCTTACAGAGCAGGCTCCTCTAGTTGCTGCTCAGGGCTCCCTGAACTTCAAGCTTCTTGGTAGCTCACTACTTGGAGAAGCTAGATTGCCATATTTTCTCCTTTTTATGTGAAATTTTTGTAAAAAACAAAGCTAGTTTGGGAAAAATGTATTTCAAATTTTTAAATAAATTGCATATTTTCACTTCAAATTTGCAACCATTAGCAGTTTGTTTTTCCCATAAAAAAAGATTGAAAACTAAGCTATGCATGTTTTAAAATAGCAATAATTTTACATGTTTCTCTGATTACTTCATTTTTCCTTCACTTCTTCACTCTGTTCCTATTTACACAAAGTATAAGGAAAGCATGAAAGTTGCTTACTCCACCCACCCCTCTCAGAAGGTTTTAAACCCCTTTTTTTCGTAAGATTAGAACTTATTTAAAAGCTTTTATGAAAACCAGCATTTTGTTAATGTTTTCTTGGGAAGAACAAAAAATTTCACAAGCAAATCCAAAGAAAATAACTTCAGCAAAAAGTTTTCCATCAGAGAAATTTAGCCAGCAGCAACTGAAGTGTGACAGTCAGGATGCTGCACAGACATTAACCTATCTTAACCCAAAAGCACCTGAGTTACTCCCCCAGACATGTCTTTACTACTGTGCTGTACATAGTTTGAAGGTCAAGAAGTTTTGTCTTGAGGTAACTTGGCAAAATACATGCACATCTTAGAAAGTTTTTTGAATCCAGAATGTATAGTAGGGCTACATCTTATTACACTGCAATGGCAATCTTCCTCAGCAATTGTCAGGATAATGTGTTGGGGTTTTTTTCTTTTTTTTTTCCCTCTTTTTTCCACTCTGTGAAAAAACTCACTGCCTTGTTACTGGCTTCCTTGCCATAAAGGCCTTGTCTTTGGGAACAAGTGATACACAGTGAGGTGCTGGCAGACAAGAGTGGGAAGATTATATTTAATTTAACTGCTCAAGTCCTGAGATGGATTTTTATGTCTTCATGCAGCAAGATTTGTGACTAAGATACCTTGTGATTAAAGATAACATGGAAAAATATTGCCAGATCTCCTGGATAATTTCCAGCAACCATAGTAGCAATGTGCAGAGGTCTTCTGCTTTCAAATCTTGCATTTACATATTTCAAAATCTGCACTGTCTCACATTAGGTAGCTACATGTTTTCTTCCATGCTGAGATCAGGCATCTTCATCATTCTTTCTCAGTCTCTCAATCTTTACTTTCACCTCACACCTCCAGTAGCTTTCTCTCTTTCTAGCTTATGCTGTCCCTGGTCTCCTAAGGTCTGGGGGCTGTTTACTAGGAAACATGCAAACACTTAACCTCTACTTAATGACTAAGGCCTCACTCCATCTTTGAAGCCTTCATTGCTAAGCACACATTTTATACCCAGAGTTTGTATGGCTTTTCTCCCTGAATAGGCCTGTTTAGGCCAGGCTGTAAACTCCTGCAGTCACAGAGCCTGCAAAGTGCATTTGAAGTCACAGTGTGTGTGCTTACAGCACTCCACAGTCACTTAATGGGTCAAAGGCTTGTGTGGATGGTAGGACATGGTCACTAAATTGCAGTCCAGTGGTGACTGTTCAACATGCAAAGCCATTTCTATTCTGGATATATCAAGAGTTCTACCTCTAGTGTTTGTTAGATGCTTCTGCCTCCCTCATGTGAGTTTTGCTATAAACTGACAGTAGTCATTGTTATGAAAAAGTCCTATTCATTTCGCTGGCATGAGGGACAAATTTACTGCCACCTATGGCTTCACGGAAAGACACTGGTGGGAAACACACTAAGCAAACAATCATAAGACACAAAGATGACACTAAATAGCAGTTTTGGTCAGTAAAATCCAAAGCATGATTCAAAGAAAAACACTTTTCAGCATTATTAGCTCAATTTTGTAGAAAGGAAGTGGGGCATGAGATGCCTTACACAAGGTCACCCATCAGGCTGGTGGGTAACCTGGGAAAAAAAATCAGAAATAGATCAGATCTTCCTAGTCTCCATCCACTGATCAAGCTGCTAGGCTGCAGCCTTTCACATGCACAGGAAGGCAGCCAAGGTCAGTTTGATCCACTGTTAAATTCTGCACAGCATATTAGTGCAGACAAGTCCAAGGATCCATCCTGGCCTTTTCCTTGAGTTCCCCCTCAGTATGTAGTGTTCATCAGGAAATACCAGGATTGCAAAGGTTGCAAGTAGGCATATGGCAGATGGCACAACCCAGAGCCAAATGGGATAGAAGTGATCTAGGGGAAAATGCAGTCTTTGAGGTTTTCCCAGAAAGAGTAGCAGAGCAATGTAACTTGAAGGATCAGAGAACAGATGCAGTGAAACATTTTCTGAATGGCAATCATGTAGTGGGGAGGCTGAGATAACTTCTACCAATATGGGCAGAGTGGAGAGATGGGTTATCCCCAAGAATAGCTGTGCTATGTATGGAGTGTAGGAACATATAGTAGGGCTCCACCAAGACTAGAGCTCTTCGTTAGTATGAGCAATCATCTTTTATCCTACTGATGGGGCTACTTGTCATCAATGTTGTTGGCCTGGATGCAGAATTGTCCTGGTTCATTGTTCATTTTGAGGAACCCTCATCCTCCCCAGAGGGACTTGAATTGCAACCTTGGGGCAGCACAAAATAAAAACCAAACAAAACAAACCACACCATGAGTCTTCTCCTGCAAGCAAATGGCACACTGAGTGGAGCAAGAGGATTTCTGAGACTCCTCTGTTGAACATCCTTTCTTCCACCCACACTAGGCTTTCACCTATGTGAGCTGCTAGTGAAGCCCCAAGCTTCACAGCCATGTGCTGTGATCTGTGTATCCAGACAGGAACTCTGCCCTAAGCAAGCTGCTCTTATTGAATGACCAACACATAGATAAATTAGGAGGATGTGTAATCTACATATTAAAGCAGCCAAATTAGTGAAATTGCAACTCCCAAATTTTCTTTGCAGGTGCCTTCAACTAATTCTGTTAAGCTGATATGCATTTACAAAATTACAGCTGTTTAATTTCTGAATCTACTTGCCAAGGGGAAGGAAGGAGACAAGAGCTTGATGTGGGGTTATGGAAGTCAGTTGTCATAGGTAGATCATTGGTTACTCTGCTGCTGCCTGCCTATATGCTTTTATCTTGTGGTAAGTGTGTGGTAGTTTATCCCACAGTGAAAGTGGAGCTGATGTTCTATAAATTCACATCTTATCTAACCTCAGTGTGATTTGCTTGCACTGAGAGAAGGGGAGGGGGGAAAAGAGAGGGAACCACTGATACAGCAGCCAATCATTTCTAGCCTTTCTCTTTTTAAATCAAAATCAAATAATATCCTGTGCTAGCTCAGGGTCCACAGAAGCATCTTTATCAACCGGGGCAGTACTCAGTGGCACTATGTGCACTGTAATTTGCAACCTAAGGGCAGCATTTCAGCAGCTATGACAAATTTTGAAGTGAAACTGTCTTACCAGAAAAATGAAACCATATACACTGCAGCCACAACTCCCCATCTGAGGCTGCTAGAATTCCCTGCTTTGATCTACATAATATATTTCATCTCTGCCCTCCCATGCTTGCTTGAGCAACGAGACAGTTGTCATTGCATGTGAACTGTGTGAGGCACTGCACAGACACGAAGCAAAGAGGCACCCTTACAATCTAAACCCAAAGGCAACAAATGAACCTGGACAGGTTATAGGGGAAATTGGCTAAATATGACAGCGGTAGGGAATAACTGATGACATGACTATTTCACATCAGCTTGCTTCACAAATACTCCTTTGTTTAAATAATCTGGCCAGTCAGCAATAAAGGCTGCAAATGGAACCAATGCTGTGTGTCTGCCTACCTTCATCAGGAATTTTAGTCTGCCACAGCTTTTCCCTGTGGGGATGATTTTTCACTCTGTATCTGTACTCTTTTGCTGTGGAATGCCCCAGTACGAGCCCTCTTAATTTGGCAAATATGATTCCATTTTCCAACATGATCGAGTAAAAAAAATTCAGATGAAATAAGTATTGGTCCAGTATTTGTTTGCAGGTTTGGACCAGCCCTAAAACGTGGGCAGAGATTAATACATCCATCTTTGTTAAACCCATGAGTGTAAATAAACACAATTCTCTTGACTTCAGAAAACATCTCCTAGTTTATGCCAGCTCAGGATCCAGGTCACAGTCTGCTACCATGGCATAATGAGCAACCAGACAGAATTCTTGCAAGCAAAAAAGAAAGAACAGGCATTCCTCCTTGGCTGGTCCCACTCTGTCAGGTTAATGAATAGATTGATGTGACATGAGGATGAGGACTCTTAAATTTCACTCTCAAAAAAAAAAATAAACACGACAGAAAAAACTTCCCAAAATAACTAGGCTGAGAGCGGAAGCTTACCAGAATTCAAGGTTGTAAGGTAATTCTGCTACACTGCTGCTGGGACGCCTGCAGGGAAACTCAGTGTGTTTTGCTGTGTGCTCATCCTGTTGGACAGTTCTTGTCCTTCCTCAAATATTTATCTCCATCTCTACCTTCTTCAGCATACAGAAGGCTTCTCTGGTTGTACTGAATTTGGCATTTTGCATGAAGTGGTCTCCCTGTCACCAGCTGTCACATAAGTATAAGGCTTTATTCTTCTTCCGTAAGTAGGGTATTTTATGTAGGTGCAAAATATTCCAGGCTCACATATGCTTATGCTGAGTCAGTGAGCATTTCTCTTCCAAACAACCACATTTCTTCATCACACTTGGACGAATAAAGAGAACTAATAAAGCTACCAGGGCCAGAGAACTCAGGAACTTGATTCCATATCTGATTTGGGAACTCCTTTTTAAACTGAAGGTGAAAGGATTACCTGGATCATGTATCCAGAGAGTAGCAAAAAGCTTATAGAGATACAGCTGAATGAACAGATACTTCAGGAAAGACACAAGAAGCAACAGTGAGCCCCAGGGTTGGGTAGTACAGAAACACAAAACAGGAACTGTCCAAAATCAAACTGGATTAGGTTTGGCGTAAGAAATGGAAACCAAGGACTTCACAAAAAGGGTTTTTCCATGTTTCAAAAGAAAGGAAGAAAGGAAGAAATGGACCTACAACAAATGTGAGCTAAAGATTTACAGCAGTTGAAGTAAGACCTTAGAACAGAATAAGTATCTACCTCAGATTTTCTTAAACACAACAATAATGAAAATAGGGTCAAAACAATCTTTGGAAATACACATAGAAAAGATTAAATTACTCGTTCATTTGAAAAGAAGTAAAACTCCATCTGTTCTGCTTGTTCCAGTCAGAAAGATCAGTTAATCTACATATGAAACCACAAACCTGACTTCAAGGACTTTTAGGTGGTTTCTTGATTATTTGGCTGTTAGAAGATTTTAAAAATTGTATCTAGGTAGCTACAGGCCAGTTACTTTGGCCTCACCTATATGCAGGATTTTACAATCTTTACTTAATTAAAAAAAAATAATCCAAGACAAATTCAAGGCAGACTGTCACAAAGCTAGAACTAGAGTATTACAATAACTGTGTTTGATAAGGTAACCCCTTCTTCTGCAAAGAAAATAGAGTAAATATCATCTGCCTGGACTCCCAAGGAACACAGCTGCTATGGTGCTAAACTGGAAGTTGTTAGTCAAGATGGAAAAAAGAGGGTGTCAGGTTGGGAATTGCAAGAACTGCTCACAGGGGAAATGGCAACCGGTAGCTGGGGAAAGATGGAAGGAATTTTCTAGCCAGTTCCCATAAGGACCCGTCTTGCTCTGTGTTTCTTAGGAAATTACACTTAAAAACTAACAGAAATGGGTCAAAGGCAGGAATGAAGGAATCATGACTACACTGAAGGATCACAGTCAAGGCAAGCAGTTAAAAACCAATAAGAATTGTGGCTTTAAGCCAAGAACTACTCAAAAGAAAAGACAGAGAAAGTTGCATTAGTTACTCAGCAGATGACACCAACAAAATACAAGAATGGGCAAAACCCGTCATTGTAACACATGAGGTGCCACCTTCTCGTTAAGGCAGAAGTCTGTTAGACCAATATAAGAACTCTCCCCTGGAGTAAAGCAGACCGTTCCTGTCACCTAGAGTCACAAAGGTCTACTAAGATCATAAGTGGTATGAAACAAGGCTAGGAGTATGATCAGGAATAGAATAACCTGTCCCACAAGGGGAACCTGGTTTAGAGAAAAAAAAAAAAAAAAAAAAAAAAGGAAAACAGATATGATTGTTCTCTGTACAAATCTTAGGTGATTAACACTAAAGGAAGAAACAACCTACACTGACATTTAAGCTGGGGTATAAAGAAAGATTTCTAACCACAAGTATTTGACTATGGAAGAGCTTTTTCATAGCAGTGATCCCCAGCTTGTTTCAGAGTAAGTTTGATCAGTTCATGAAACAATAAACAATCGATGCCTTTGACAGCACAGACCTGGACTTCTTGACTCAGAATATTCATTCCACACTTTTGCTTTCATGTTTCTGAACTCCTAAACACTAACTTAATCCACTTTTCCACCTGCTGCGTTGAAACATTTGTTCAATAATTATATTCTTCAAACATTTATCATTGTCATCTGTTCATTAAGCACTGGGTACAGGGTTACAGCTCTACCAAAGAAAGAACATATTTAGGCACTTCCCACTTTCATCCTTTTCTGTAAGTTTTCTCTCCCAAAAATAATCTCAAAACATTTAAATGCCATGCACTGCTTTACTGTACGAAAAGAGTTACCAGTTATAGCATGCAGCTCTACTAGGATGAAACTGTTTCAACAGCACACAATACACATGTCTAACAGACAAGAGCACTGAACATGCAAAGGAGATTTTCTGGCACGCTAAACTTGGACTCTGGCCAGGACTTCATGTCTAACACCAACAAATGGTCCTATAATGCCTTTGAAGTACCAGTGAACTTTGTTTTAGGCTACATCCAAATGAGGGTCTCTAGTATCCCAGGCAGTAGGATGGCACATAAATGGTCTTAAAAAATCTGATAAATGAGCATCAGGATTTAGGACCACTATGAGGCAGGATAAGGATATTTTTCCAAGTTCACAGATAAACTAAGGCTCACTGTGTCTAAGTGACTTCCTCACAGGAGCAAAGGAAGTCTGTGATGGCTTGGACCCCCACTTTATACCCCAGATGTTCCTCCTTTAGCTGTTCATGAAGCTGTCCAGTTCTGTGAAGAATAAATATGAGGTTAATCCATGGGAGTAAAAACCTCCCATACTTATAAAGTGTTTCTACACAAAACCTCAGCCTAGCTGCTTAGGTTTCAAAATCTGTTTTACCATCTCTAGTACCTGAAGCACCCAAGTAGCCTGTCCTTTCAAAACAAGCTGCCTCCATGCATTAGTTACCATGTGAGCCTTGAGACTCATTTATCTATGTACCATCTAAACACAATAGATTTACTTTTAGTCCAAACTATGCCATCACAAGTAGTGAATGTGTTTTGTCCTCCAGAAGAGCTAAAATAAATTTTTGCACTTCAACGGCTTTATCCATCAAAAGAACTTCAAATGCTTCACAAACACTAATGCATCAGGATGGTCCATCAATCAGGTCTAGCCCATGACAACAATGGGTATAGACTGTGACTGAAACCTCCCCACGGTTCCATGAGGGGAGCATTATTCTCAAACTTGGTTTAGAGCTGGGGTAAGAGAAATTATATATAATTATTTTTCAACCTTGTTTTAGAACTCGGTTAAGAGAAATTGAAGAAATTTACTGCAGAACAGGGTGCTGAACTTAGATTACTCTAATTATATGCAAAACCTCTAACTACTGGCCCAGCTTCCCCTTTATTATCACAATGTGCTCAGGTGACCATGTTATACTTCTCTAAATTGCATGTGTCTTTGACTAAAAGCTTCAGATTATTGGAAACATTGGTGTTCCCCGAGGTCCTTTCCTAGCCTAAGTCCCCTCCATGCCACTTACAAATACCGCTGCATTTGAAAATGTCATCATTCACTTGGTGACACATCTCAGCCATGTGGGGTGGGAGCTGAGTCATCTCCCTGCTGTGAATGAGGTGTGATGGTGACAAGCACCTTACAACTGCACAGTCCTTTTTTGGGCACATTGTGTTGGAGGCTGCTCACTCTGTTCTATACAAAGGGATGGGTGGGAGGAACAAATCATCGTGGAAAAACTCTACACACGTAAAAGAGAATGGAGGTATTGGAGGTTGCCCTAGCAATCAAATTACATCTTCAGACATACTCAAAAACTGAAAGGCACCTAGAAAACCAGGCAGAAAGACTGGAAAAAGAGGAATGAGTCAGACTCATTTGGGCTGACATTCTGGTGATGTCTACAGTTAGACGACATTCCACTGAATTAAGGCACTCTACATCTCTTGAAGCATTGAAGTCTCTCTGCAGACTCTGTGGAGCTACTGGGATGTAGCATCCCATTTTTGGCATTGATGTCGGCTTAACATGTTCCCTTCTTTCCACCACCAATTATCTCTTCCATTTCTTGAGGAGGTTCACCTTCTTCCAAGGCATGCAAATAAAGCTGTTCATAGGGGTCTCTGGAATCCGAACAAGTAAATTATTCTATTAAAAAGGTCACTTTTTTTAGGAAAAAAGGGCCAGAAATCCTGCCAGCCTGCTTTACTCTTCAAGAAATCAGGCCACTACCTCAGATCCAATTTCACAAATTACCTACAATTCTCAAAGAAGTTTCTGTTTGACTGTGCCCTCACACCTGTTTCAGAGAATGCTTTACAGGACAGATGATCATACAGCATCCAGGATAGTGAACTGCTGTCTAAAGAACAATGAAGAATCATTGAAGAATCAGACTGTTCAGTCTAAGCTGGACTTTTATGTATAGGTGAAAAAAAATATCTTCCAAACAGGTGACAGCGGATTATCTCAAGTGCCCCATTTACAGGTGATGTGCATGATTTTGCCATGAGTCCTTGAAGCCATAAGCCCCATGTGCTGTTATACATGAGGGAACCTGAGCATGTGGTGCAAGCCCTGGTGCTGAACACCCATCACAAGGACTCATCTCCTCCATTGCTGCCCCACGTGACATTCCAGTCCATCAGGAATAAGGAAATCTTGCCATGCACCTCTACACTTTAGCTCCTTCTTCTTAAAGAGTCTGTCAATTACCTCAGCAATCAGTTGGCAGAAAAGGTCTGTGAGGGAGCATTAAACCTACACTCCAGTGAACATGGACCTGCAAGAGTGGTTTCTAGACGTGTAGCCAAAAGCAGATTTTATTTCATCTCCTCAGGATTGAGAGCTTCTACCCAAGTGTGTGACACTCAGATCCTCATGATATTACATGAACATGAGCTGAACATGAGCCAGCAGTGTGTCCAGGTGGCCAAGAAGGCAAACATCATCCTGGCCTGTATCAAAAACAGAGTGTCCAGCAGGAGTAGGGAAGTGTTTGTGCCCTTATGATGACCTTGTGCCCCTGTACTTGGCACCCGTGAGCCCACAGCCTGAGTACTGGGTCCAGTTTTGGTCACCACAGTATAAGAAGGAGGATGAAGTGTTGGAGCAGGTCCAGAGAAGTGCAGTGAAGCTGGTGAGAGGTCTGGGGAACATGGCTTACAAGGAGCAGCTGAGGAAACAGGGACTGTTTAGCCTGAAGAAGAGGAGACTGAGCGGGAGACATTATTGCTCTCCACAACTACCTGAAAGAACATTGTAGTGAGGTGGGTGCAGGTCTTTTCTCTAAAATAACTAGCAATAGAACAAGAGAAAATGGGCTCAGGTTGTGCCAGAGGAGGTTTAAATTGGATGTTAGGAAGAATTTCTTTACTAAAAGAGTGGGGAGGCATTGAAGCAGGCTGTCCAGGAAGGTGGTGGAGTCACCATCTCTGGAAATGTTTGGAAAATGTGTAGACACGGTACTTAGAGACATGGTTTAGTGGTCATGGAAGTGTTGAGTGATGGCTGAGCTTGATGATCTTAGAGGTCTTTTCCAACCTTAATGATTTTATGATTCTGTACTCTGCCACCTTCCTTGTTCATGTGTGCTCTGCATTCACATTGCACCCACACACTATGGGGAAAAAATGTTAAATACATTGTCCCTCGCCTATACTTTCCAGAAGGCTCTTCTGATAAAAGGCTTCCACTGTATGTCTCCCTTTGCTGCAGGCCAGAGACAGTCTGGTGAATATTGCCCTGAGAAGCAGAATTCTATTTTCTGCTCAGGCAGTACCAGTCTGTGCTGTGAGACCAAAGACGTGGGGCAGTCCATGTAGCTATGCACTGCAGGAAACTCTCTTGATGAAGAACTAAATCCTAACTAGGTGTACAGGTACCCACATGACACCTGTAGCTTTGCTGTAAACGTGCTCTGTGCTGCACAGGGAGCATGTGATAACAATGCACATTGACATGATTTCATGCATCTCTGAAAACTGCTTGTCAGCTGCCCCAAAATTTGTCACTGGGTTCAAGGACCTTCCTTTTTCCTACAGTTGCATCTCTCAATTGGTTACAGTCGTCTTTATTAGAAGGAAAATTATGGAGCCACCTGTTCCACCAAACCCCAGAAAGCTAACCTATCTAGGTTCTTGTCTCTCAGGGACAAATTTCTTTGTGAAGGTTGGCCTCAGCAGGACACAGATCAACTGTGTACCCTTTTGCTCTATAATGCTCAGAAGTCTGGCAGTTGTGTTTCCTGGATTTGAAGTGATGGTTTTATGTAAACTGTTGTCCAGACAGTGTGGTACATGATTAACCAAAGAAACAAAACTGGAACACACTGCTGAATGGTAACCTTCTTGCACAGCTATTTGCACCTGTTTTCTCTTAATTAGGAAGCATGTAAGAGGATAATACTGCCAGATAGCATAATGGCATCTTTCAAATAATACTTCTTGAAAACTTCTGGAAAAACTGTCGTTCCCTCTTCAGCCTGCACCATGAAAGATATATTTCCTCACACCAATTGTTTCATCAAGTTACTGGACCTTTTATCAGCCCAAGTTACAACTAACTAAAAAGAAACAGGGTAACTACAAATAATGCTAGAACATCACTGACAACTAAGGACAGGGGGCTTTCTATGTTCTACTAGTGTTCCCCTCCCAATCACAGGACCATTTACTATGTCATAATGATCTGAAGACCCTTATCAGTTGTTCTTCCCTTCTATGCTCTGTGACAATGTGGCTCAGAATCAATTTCAAATGCTTTTAAAGTAAACCCTGTACATAAGTCATTTATCGTCACTTTCTTGCGTTGGGCAGTTCTTACTGCAGAGGTTGTATTAAATATCTGCAATGGGTTTGACCTCACAGGATACATCCCATAAGAGGTCTTTGTCCAGTTCACCCTCTGGGGACCAGAATAGAAAAAAGTATAAGAGCAAAAAGGTGAATTCAGTGCATTGAAGTGAGTTGTCCCTGGAGTAATTGTCTTGGCTGCACAAAAGCAGAAAGAGCCTATTTCTGGGGCTTCTGTAGGAATCCCAGCTTAACAGTTGACCCTTTCATACAGCTGAGTTACAAAAAAGAGCTGCTCCATCATTCACACATCACTTCCTCACCTTTGGCTGAAGTAACTGGAAAGGGATCAATGACAAAGATAAAACCTAAAAAATCAGACTTGTATCCCCAGAAGGGCTCAGAGTTATATTTTACTTGTATCTTAAAAGCCTTGAGAAACATTAACTATAAGTCAATACAGGCAGTGAAAGAAATACAGCTAGACTGCCCCCTGCTCCCAGGAGCAGGCTGAGGAGATGAGGGCACAAAGCTCACACAATAAAAAGAGATCCACAGCAAAGTTAATGCCCCTCAAACTTGCAGCAGGCCACAGTGTAATCATGAACCCAGCACAGTGTGTGAGCTGCTGTAATCTGGATAAAAGCCGTCACTTAATTCTGCATGTATCAGTGCCTTTGGCACCACTGAAGACACAGTGTGGTAGCAAGCATCAAAGGAGCAACCATTCCAGCAGCCAGCTTCTCTGAAGCCAAAGTCACAGTCCTGGAGAACTGCCCACGTGCAGCTCTCAGGCAAGCAACAGAGAGAGCAACCATGTAGCTGTGGTGCTTAGAGACATAGTTTGGTAGGGACCTGGCAGTGCTGGGCTAATGGCTGGACTTGATGATCTTAAAGGTCTCTTCCAAACAGAAAGATTCTGTGATTATTGACAGCAGTAACAGTTTCTTTGCCCTGATGCTGCTGTACAGTTATAGGTGTTCAGGTGCTGCCTCCTAGTCAAGAACTGCAACCATAAGCTTTCAAACCAAAAGCGAAGAACAGACAGAAGCCTGGAGAATGCCAAAGAGACTTGTATTGGCTGCAGGCAATGGGGCTGCAATGCATCCCCAGGAAACACCCTGTTTTGATGCAGCCCTCACAGTATCCCCTTTAATGGGAGCAAGGACTGTAGGGCTGAACCTAAAACACAGGAGTTTTATTTTAAAAATGCAGACTGTTGCTTACAGAGACTGAAGCTGAGGGATACAGCTCTGGTACTGTTACCAGAGTCCCTTCCTACTCCTTCCTCCCAGCTCGAAATACAGCACAATACAGCCCTGCAGCAGTGCTGCAGCAAGTGAGGCTCTCCTGGAGCCATGTAAGGATGAATGTAGTGTTCCTCACACAGCCTGGACACTGACCAGTGTACAGAAAAAGAGCTGCTTGTCCAGGAGTCCCACTGCTGTCCTGCAACACTGAGTCAGTCCCTCCAGAGTGACCTACCTGCTAGGAGACAAATATCAGAGAGCTGCGAACCCACCCTCTGCAGCTGCGCACAGTGCTGCCTTCATCCCAAAGCCTTCTGTCCCAGGCAGAAGCAGCTGCAGGTCAAAATGCTCTAACAAAATGCTTATTGGACCTCCTTGGCCACTTCACACACAGGATCCAGCACATGTTAGAAGAAGACATTAAGCCCTGTAACACTTTTATATGTACAAAAGTTCCTGAAGAACCACCAGATTCTCAGCAGCATGTGCTAGAGGACCCAATTTCATTAAACTTCAAACCCCTATATAACATCATCCCCAGCTCTTCAGGAATTAATATTCAATGTTTACAGCCCTCTAGGCAACCCTTTTAAAAGGCTTCTTAATTTTCTGCTCTTTTTGTGTCATATGCCTAATCAAACCTGGTAAGTTTACTCTACATCACTTTCTGCACCCTACCTCCCTCTTCAAGACAGTTTTGAAATTTTGAATTTTATTTTTTTTTTCCCCAGCATTTGCTCCTTCCTGTTTCTGTATCACTGTTGAAAATGAAATTTTTCTTCTTAGCATCAAGAGAGTCAAAATAGGGCTTCCTAAGGTAGTTTTCTGGCTGATTACACAGTCGTGCAGTAGTCATGAGCAACAGATAAGTAGCTTTAGCTCATTATAGTTTTGCTTCTTTGGGCTGTAGAACAACTCCCTCTCCCTGAACACATCCACTCACTGCTTTTTTTCATTTTCCTTCAAAAACAAGCAAACAAAACAAACCACCCTCTGGTGCTCCCTTGTGTTCATGTTTAGGTAGCAAGCAAGAAACTGGAAAAAACCCAATGGGATCAAATAAACTTTTGCAAAGGGGTTCGGGCAGGCAGTATTTGAATAATTTCCTGAACATAAAATGTCTTCATTTGCTGGCAGCACAGAAACCATAAATTTTACACATCAAAAAAGTACACAAACTACAGTCCTGGTCAAAGAGGGAGCAGCAGAGAGGGAAGACAAACAAGGAAAGGAAGAATGAAGAGAGAAACAGGAGAATGAAAGGCCAAAGAGAGGTTCAGTGCTCAAGTCCAGTTTTGGCAGGGTCAAAAATCTGCCAGAGTATTTCGTATGACAATGTTGTATAAGTTTGTACAGAAATACCTATTTCTTTCCTATGTGATCAGTATAGAATTGTCATAACGTAATCAACTATAAGTTATTCTCCAGAATGACTTACTGACATGTACATGAGTCATCTACTAAACTGCAGTTGCATCTAGACTTCCATTTCTGTGCTAGTTCATAAGATTTTCATGCAGTAGCACAGTTTTGCTTGTATTCCTATGACTGCTGGCAAATGTTTAAATATTTTTCAAATAGAAACCCATTTTGAATAAATTTTTTAAGCCAAGAGTTAATGTTTCTATTCCTATTTGCTTTGAAGTGTTCGATACAGTTAAAGAATGTCCTGGCTAGGGCTTGAACTGAGAAACTAATGGCTCTTTCAGCCAATACAGATGCAGGCAAATTCTGTACTGAACACAGGTGATCACTTTTGAGATTCTCTTTACACTGGAAACGCTTGATTACAAATGTATTTCCATTTTATATTCCCTTACTAGCTGCTTTCCAACTTTGCATAATCTCCAACATGTTATCAAACAAATGTAAGAAAATCAGAGGCACAGACCATGTCTGTGTATGAAACAGAGTCTTACTGAGGTTTCTGAAAAGAAGGAGCCAGCTGGCAGACATTAAGCTATTCTCTATATAGATTTTCCACCCATGTCCTTTACCTGATGAGTGGCTACACAAGTCTGAATTAGGAGTTTCCTCAACAACACAATCCAAAGCTGAAAAATTTTCACACAGTATGAGAATGAAAAATGTACCCTGGAAAACAGATCAAGTTGCATGTTCCTCAAACTGTACAAGACAACAAAGCAGGAGAAAAACTGCTAAACCAGGTCAGCTCCTGCACAATGTCTGAACTAATGCAGGCAGAAACTTTGTAGAATCTGTTAAAGTAAACAGAATAGAAGCCTTTGAGATTTACAGTCTTCAGTCCTTGCATTTTCCACTTTCCTCAGCCCCCCTTGCCACAAAAAAAGATACCCACTAGATAAGAAGTTGCCCTCATCCTGAAGTCCTTTGAGCACTTTCAGTTCCTAGCTTTTACAAGAACATTAAATTTCATCAAAGCCCTGGAGGCTTCCTTTCTCCTGTAGTATTTTGGCTTTGGGGGAAAAAAAAAAGGGTATTTAGTACTAAATGTGTGTGACAATGAACTGGGGTCTTTGTGGAGTTGTGGTGGGTAGGAAGAGTGGGTCTTTCATCACCCTTGAAGTGCACATAGCTATAACATGTTTGCCACGACTAGAAGCAACTGGATTTGAAGACCATTCAGCCACATGTTTCTCAGTTAGCATTAAGATTCACAATATGAGAAAAGGACACACATCTGCCAGCTTGATACAGAATTACCCTCTGGTGTCCAAAACATTTTTACTTTCAAGAACCAGCTTTCACTGACTTATTTTGAATCTTTTTTTCTTATGTGCTTCCTTGCAAACAGTGAAATCAATCATGTCTAGAAACCATCAGATCCAAATAGAAAAGGATTATGCAACAGCATGTCATTAGTGAATCAATATTGGCTGACCAGGCCACGTGCTTGTCAAGTGTTCATTGATTTCTTTAATGCCATATTGTTGCAGCTGGCCTGCCTAGCATGCAGCATCTGCAGCTGAGGAGGAGATGGTTTGTCCATATGAAGGACAATAAGCAGAAAGTTCTGTATTTATTAACAGATCTTAGTGGTGAGTTGCAGAATATAAGCACATAGGCTGGCAGTGAAGACCAGGTCCAGCAAGAGTTGGGAATTAGAGCCATTTCACATAGGAGTGTTATCTCCCAGGCTTAAGCATGGTGTCAGATATTCCACAGTATCTTACTAAAAAGAGCCACAGAGCCAAATCGGGGTGCGATATGGGAACAAGATCAGTATTCCTAGGCAGAGTACAGGCTGGTGGTGGGCACAAGGACTCCATGTGCCAAGCAAAACTACTTATCCAGCTGTCACTGCTCTTTGAGTGTGAACATGTTGCTTTTCTTCTGCTTGGATGATTTCTTTATTTTTATTTTTTTAATAAATGCTGTCCTTAACCTAGGGTAAAAACAGCTCAGTTCTCAGTGCTGCCAATAAAAGAACTACCATTAAACAAAAGATTTAATAATATTTTTTTAAAATCACATAGGTAAAAACACATTAAAAAAAACTGGCTGAGGGAGAAGCCCACTGTAGGAAATTTGGAGCAATCAGAGAACAAAACCCAGGTTGCTTATCCTGCCAACATAAAGATACAGGAGGAAATGGTGAAAATTTCCCTGGTTAACACCTAATTAACATCTGATGAAGAACTGAAATGGAGAGATAGTCCTCATTAAAATAAATGGTGAGGAGGAAAAGTTTTTTTTAAAAAAATTGAGCTGTTAGTACAAGCTTATTCCATTCCCCAATAGAGCAGGGAACAGAAAGGCACTCCGAGAAGAGAATCTGGAGAAACAGGTCTCAGAATAAGACAAGTGAGAAGTTTCTTTCTGCCCTATATAACAAGCCCAAGAACAAAAGGTTGACTTTTTAAACAACTCTTTCCAAAACCCATGAGTTGATTTATGTGCACAGCCTGGTCCATCTTAGGTGTCAACTGTAACATGAATATACAGGAATGAAGAAAATTCTTATAATGATATCTGCTGCTGAAGCACAAGCACCTCTTAAAAGATTATCAGGACCAAAATTTGGAAAAGGTTGGACCTCACTTTCACCACATCCATTGAACATCAGGAGTAGTCTATAAATACCACCAAAGTCAAAGCTCCTGCCATCTACTTAGTGCCTTAGTTGAGTTAACTGAGTAACTACTTAGACCATAACTAAACCCCTGTCTTTAAGGGGAGGGTTTAGTCATCTGTGTAACATTTGCAATAAGTCCTTCCTGTCTTCTAGCTCCCCACTGTTTCCAGAAATACTACTCACAAAAGCAAACTCGTCACCAACTGGTGCATTATTCCAAGGGTAGAAGCATCAGTCTAACAGCCCAATGAGGACTCCTCTAGAAGCAAAGTAGCCAGAGCAGCACAGTAAAACACTGCTCTGGCAGAGCAAGGACCTTCCAGTTAATCAGTGTTGAGAGCTAGCCCATTTATTATCTCTCAAGTTAAAGCAGTGTTGCAACATGTTCTGCTTTCAGCAAAATGAACTAACTTCTAGTGCTTAATTCAAAACAAACCAGTAGCAGCACATAGACAAACATGCTCCCATATGTACCTCCTGGGACAACAACCACAGTTGACTTTTATGTCATCCCAGAAAGCAGAGGTTCTCAAGAATTCAGTTTAATTTATTGTGACACCTCTGCAGCAAATGTATTGCAGCAGCCCAAGCATGAAGCAAAGGCAGCTACAGTAAAGCCCAGTATCTCCACTTTAAGTGCACAGTCCAGTACCAATATATCTGGAGGAGAAAATTCCCCAATTCTGAAAGTAATCTCTGCACACAAATGTTACTCCAGGCAGTACAGGCTAAAGGTATTAACTCACCCACCCATATGCCCTCCAAAATGCTCATTACAATTTGGAAATCCTTAGGGAGTGCCTGGCCAGCTGTTCCTCCCACCCACCCTACTGCTTTTGAATTAACTGGTCATTTTCAAACCAGTCTCATGAACCAGTGGAGGCTTCAGAGATATGAACTCCCTCAAAGGAGTTTCAGCAGAAGGACAGAGAGATCCATAAATTAATATTCCCCCCGGGAAGGGTATTCTATTAGGCATCAGAATATTCAGTGCTTTCTTTCCCTGGACCCAGTCTCATAGCTGAAAAAGTCAGAGTCACAGCCACACTGGAAAGTGGTATCATATCTTCTGCTGCTCCTGGTCTTGATTTCTTGAAAGGTAAGACATCTTCTGTGAAAGTGGTTTCAAAGGTGCAACTTCAGCCTGAGGTTTGGGTACACAGAGGAATGAGCACACACACACACACAAGGGTGTCTCACAACAAGCTCCTGGGTTGTCCGTCTGGAAGATAGGTGAGCAGGTATCACTCCAGTATTGTTTCCAAGGGCTTTTCAGGCATGAATTTACAGCCTGGTTTTGTTTCTTTCTTTTCTCTTTTTTTAAATCCTTATCCTCCAAATAGCCCTCTGGGAGAGGTCAGGCTGGCAATTTGCATAGCAGCTACAGCGGAAAGTTGAACACAACAGAGGCAAAAGAGAAAGGTGCACTAAGCTCAGAGCAGTTTTAATTGTGTATGTTTAAAAACAGCAAGGCAAAGTCTTTAATCAAAAGCTCTGTGGTTGGCAGCTGGTGCCAGCTCTGCCACTGACATCTGAAGTGTTTTGGGGCAATTATTTCTCCTCTGTGAACCCCCCTTTCTCCCATCTGTCAGATGGAAAATGAGAACCAAAGCTGGCTGTTGACACAAACACATGCAAGTTCCCAGTTATTAGCCCAGCAGTCAATAACCTGAGACATCGTTTCACCTCCTTGCAGTAACATGGACTTCTTGTAAGCACACTAGATGAGCCCCTGTTCATACTACCTCCTCTGGCACCAAAGAAACTGTTGGAGTTCTGCTGTGGTGTCTGTTCTGCCAATGACCAGGCCCAACAAGAATGACAGCGCCAGCAGGAAGAGAAACCAATACACAGACTGTATTGTACACAAAAACATCGTGACATGAATGACAGCTGGTGGTACAAACAGGTCAACAAGCTCATACATGATCGACACCACCTCCAACAATCCCACAACAGATGTGACCCGGCCCACAACCGGTGGTACAAACAGAGACCCGAGGTTGCCCACAGCTGGCATGGGAAACAGCCAGACCAGCCAGTTAAACACGTAAGAAAAAGGGGCCCACATGGCGACTCTCACCCGATCGACCCGCGTTTGCAAAGGTCTAAACAGACTGGGGCCCAGCTCCAGGGAGAGTCAGGAGGTCTGCCCTGAACCAGGAAGCTCTGTGGAGTGCACTCCCCAGACAGACACTCCTGACTCCCTGCCAGTGGTCCCAGCTTTTATCCCCCAGCAGACCCCTGACCTTTGTCAACTCACTGCGGGACCCCTGGGGCTCATTTCCCTTCTGGCTCTCCCTGCAGGGCCGGCCGCACCCTGGGGGGAAGCTATCAGGCAAACTCACCCCCTCTGTATGAAGGGCTGTGGGAATCACCCCTATGTCAACCTTAATTCAGGGCTCGGGGTTCAAACCCCAGCATTTCAGGTGTCTGAAGTCAAAAGAATGGTGAATAAGAAGCTACTGTAGGGCTTGATTTAGGTATTGTTCCCATCTCTTTGCACTTACTGGTAGCTAGGAGTTTTCCAAGCTAATCCCTCTGTCATATGGGAGGATGCTGATGACTCGAGTATATTAATGATTAAAACTAGTAGGAGTACAGAGAGAGAAATGACTCTATAAGAAACACAAAATTCATTAAGATTAAGATCACACAGTATTTGCTAATGTTCATATGTAAATTACTATAATAACCCTTAGTTCTCAACTAATGCTTTCTTTATAAAGGGTTAATTGATGTCATTATCTCTGAAAATAAGATAGGAGTCCAGAAATAGGTTAGGGAACAGAAGTCAGATTTTATCTGGTATCTTTGCTGTGGGCTTTAACTGCCTGCGCACCGTAGCTGAGCCATGGACAGTACAAGCCTATTATGAACGTGACCATTGTGTGTTACAGCTGCCTGCACACACCTCTGGAGAAGGTCCTATTGATCTGCTGGAGAGGGAGATAACATTTTAAAAAACATTTCATTAAAAAAAAATAGTTATGAACTGTTTACAAAGTGAAACGTAAAGTGTGAGTAAAATATAATTGAAAGAAAATATCTGTCCAATTTTAGAGCAGACAGCCATCTGTAATAAGTGCTATTAGCTAGCAAAATAAAACTTTAAAAATCCAACAAAGATGATTCCCTCCTATTAAAATTTTGAGAAATTTATGGTATATTATTTCACAGAATTTTATTGGTTTAATATCTGTTAAATTGCCTGGGAATTTTATGTCAAATAGGTCAAAGAAAAAATGATTTCTACAGCCTTCTAGAAGCAGCACAGTGTGTACTCACTTGTAAAATGCTGTCTATCCATTGATGAGTAACATTAACCAGTCCAAAACTGGTCCTCCATGAATGTTTGTTTTCAAATTACTTAGGGTACTTCTCCTAAGCACAACAGAAAGAGTTATGCATCTCAGAGAGCAAAAGAAGAGTTAATTCATGTTGATAAGAATATTCCCAGATCCCCAGAAAAACCAAACCTATTAAATCCACAAGCCATGCATAAAATCAGCCTGGTGGCTTTGCTGCATGTGCAATAAAGTAACAAACCAGAGGCCTAGGAAGCTAGTTTTTAACTGGAGAGTGTTTCACTTGACATTGTGAAAGATTAAATAGGACGTGGGAATCTCTGCTGCGCAAAGACCCCCACAACTGGAGGGTCCTGAAGCCTTCAACCAATGGAAAAATTTTTAACCACTCCAAAGTGATGAAGAGAGTTCATCATAGCAGTGTCTGAAGACCACTTCCCCTGGACCTTACAGCAGGCTCCAGAACAAAGATCTTCATTTCTATAGCATAAGCTGCCTGATTCTGTAGGTCAAGAATCAGCACAGTCCACTGCAGTCAAAGGCAAATCAGAGAGGGCTGTTTATAGGCTGAAATAAAACTTTGCCAGGAGGAGACATGCAGAAATTTGCCCAGTACCCTTTTTAATTTATTAACTTCACTAAGTCTCATGACCTGTTTCTGTCATTCCAGCCAGAAGTTGCCTTCCCACCAACCAGTGCCAAACAACTCGGAAAAAATGTTAGTTTCCTGTATCCACACTTCTTTTTTACCATACATATATTGAGCTAGAGGAAATACCACACTACAAATACACAGCACATTCCTCAGATTTCCCACCTTTATCATGGCTTTTTTTGGGGTTTTGATTTTTTTTTTTTTTTTTTTTAATCTCTGTTGTTAAGGAACAAGAAAATCCTTGCCGAAAAATTTATATTGGAAGAATTTAGCATTTGAGGAAAATCACCATGTCAGCCCATAACAACAGAAAACCTGTTCAGAATGGGAAATTTTCTTGCATTGTACCCTCTCTTCACTCCAGAACCACCTGATTTAACAGCTTCTGAAAGCAGCAGGGAATTTGCTGCCTTAAATTGCTTTCCATGTGCTCCTGTGGATCACTCCTACACATGCTCAGCTGAGCAAAGGTGAAACATGTCCCAAGGGAAGGTAGCTCTAGCCTTGAAATAGGGCAATTATGCTGCAAAGTGAATGAATAGTTGCCTTTAGCAGAAGATTGAGTGAAGCTTCCCAAGAGCACCAGGGTCATTGTGTTATATATCAGGTCTGCCAGTTAAAGAGGGGACAGTTTTGTTTTTAGAATATGATTTGGTCTGTGGAAGAGGTTCATGGGCTTCTGTATGAGAGTGCCATGTTCAGAACATTCACCAGGCTAGAAATGTCCTCAAGATGACAGAGGGGGATAGATCCTCATGCCATAAATCAGACAGACCTTGTGACTCTCAAAAAATAATAGCAGTTTAGGATATGGCCCTTTAAAGTGGCCTCAGGCTTCTTACATCCTGTACACAGACCAGAGTCCTGCTGTAAGCACCCCAGCAGTGGCAGGTACAGAATTTCAGCCCTTCTAGTTTAAACTGGTAGCTGCTGGCATGCCAATTCACAAAGAAACCCCCTTGAGCAGTGGATGTGCAAAGCAAGGGAAACTCGGCCAAGCAGCTCTGCTCTGATCAGGTGGACTGCTTGGTCAGGTATCTACCCTCATACACCAAACACCCTCATTTCACAGTGTGGTCTTGCAGCAGTTGTAAGGGGACCACCCTTCCAAAGAACAGAGAGGCAAAGTAGGGATTAAGAGTTTAATACTTCTCAATAAATTTATTCCTTTCCCAAGCAAGCAGTCAGAAACCAATCAGCAGTAAGCAGAAGCTCTAACTGTATAATTTAATCTCAGGGCTTCTTCACAGCTCATATGAAAGCAGAACTCTGTCCTGTGTTCTGCTGGGGATGACATATTATGCTGTGCATTGTGACAAAAAGCCAGGGGCACAGAAAAATCAATGAGACAAAACGTGTTCTGAGTGGTCAGAAAAAGGATTTTTTATATGATGCCTAAACAATAAATTTATTTTCTACATGCCAACGCCCAAACATGGTTATATTTGAGACCTGTCCCACTGCTATCTTGTTTTGATCCATAGGTGCTCACATCACTTTCCAAGAAGCTGGTTTGGTACTTTCTTACATTTGGGTGGAATGAGGGAACCATGGAATGTTCCTTTTTTTAGTGAGAATGAAAAATAGTCATGACTCAGAAACTAGACTGACTGTATAGCCATGCATGGGAGGTTCTGCAAGTGAGTATGTATGCCAAATAAAGAGGGAGCTTTGGGGCAGACTGCTAACTGAGAGGCAGGCATTTGTCCACAGTGCCTGTATGCAAGCAATTATGTTAGGAAAGTGCTTGGTCCCACCAGCATTTTCTTCACCTAACCTAAACAATCTTTAGGATCTCAAATACTGACTAGACACTGAGAAAATCATGATCTAGCAATCCATGTATAAATCAGCCTGAAGTAAGTAAGCATCTCATGAAACCTACAGGACTCCAAATGGACTAGCTAAATCCCCTTAATACCTGTATTTTTGTGCTGTGCTTAACAAAGGATTACTAAATTATTTAAATTGTTTTCCTCCCCTCTTTCAAGGAAAAAGTTTGTATCACTGATGATGAAATATCCAGTTTCTTGACAGATTAGCACCAGCCTGGTTTATTTTAAAACACAAGAGCAGATGGGCAGGTAAAACAACACACAGTGAATGAAAGCTGCACAGCCAGTCACTAAGGTTGAGAATCTCAAAGGTGTCCACAAAGAGATACT
Source organism: Merops nubicus (assembly GCF_000691845.1). Classification (NCBI taxonomy): domain Eukaryota; kingdom Metazoa; phylum Chordata; class Aves; order Coraciiformes; family Meropidae; genus Merops; species Merops nubicus. Next base: position 41,008 of record NW_008583439.1, on the reverse strand, counting down.
TAAATTCTGCTGGAACTGGGCACTTTAATCTTGAGGCAAAATTTGCTTAGGGAGTCACATAGACTTTTAACTACGCAGGGACAGCCCTGTTGAGTTATGCCAAGCTGAGAAGTGTCAGCATGGTTTCCTACAGCCAGCAGTAGCATGGCCCTCATATTGCTAAGAGCTGTATTAAGTTCTGTTTCAGTCTGATAGAGTGGCTGCCCTTTCAGAGCAAAACCATCCAGTCTCTATTCCTCCACTAACATGAATTTTCAAATGAGCTATACAGCAAGGAAACACTGGAAAAGTGAGTGACCAACATTTGCAGCTTTTCTAAATGTTTTGCTGCATCCAGTTTGAACCCATATTAATCCTATAAAACCTCAAGCTCTGGGCAATGAAAATCAAACAAAGGAGCCTAAAAAGCTCCTCTGGAATCTGGCTGAAAAATTTGCAAAACACAGCCCAGCATTACAAGAGAAAACAGAGGTACAAAATGACAGTATGTTAGTCAGTGCAATCAGCAAGCAGGCCAGACCTCAGCCCTCGTGCTCTGATCAAGCAGTGGCTCTGGTCCGTGGTTGGCAGAGTGGGAAAAACAGAACAGCACGCAGCACAAATGTTTGATTATCCCTCTAGAAATGTACAGTTCAAACTCCAGCCTCGTTCGACGCAGACATATTTCAGGGGTACATCCTCCCATTACCAGGAGCAAAGAAAGCAGAGCTTTGAAGGGTGACCAAAAATAAACTGCCTGTTAGAGAGGGAGAGATCATTATATCTTAAAAAAACCCAAAACATTAGGGGCTTTGTTTCACTTCATCTGATGTCTGATAGTTGATGGCAAAGCATCAGGGAAAAAAAAAAACAACTTAAGTTGGTTGGTTTTGCTGGTGTTAAGTTTTGAGGATTGTGGGTTTTTTTTGTTGTTGGTGGTGGTTTTTTGTTTGGTTGGTTTTGTTTTTTTTCTTTTCTGTATATAATCCATTATTTTCCTTGCCATTAGTGTAATTATAAAGGCCTTATGAGTTACAGGAAAAAAAGTATGTTTCTGTCACCATAAATACTTTGCAAAGGTGGGAAGAGTGGGGTGCTTTACAGAAGCTGTAAGTATTTAGTTAAAAAAGACCTACTGTTATCTATACCTAAGACTGGTTTTTGTGCATTGTCCAAAACCCTTTAAATGTCAAAAATTCCACACTGTTTTGTTAAAAAGAGAAACCTGCCAAGCACCATTAATTGAGTAAATCAATACCCAGAGAACCCCATAAAGGGAATGGAATGTTTTCGACACATACAAGCATTGTTTTCAATGTGAATAAGAGCAAAAAACAACTACTTGCCCTTTATGTTTTGATTAAGACGACCTCAGGAACACAGGGTGAAAGATCTTTCCTCTTCACCCTCCTCACCATTCCGCTCTTAACTCCCTGCTGTCTGACCATTAGTAGCAGTCAAAAGCCTGTAAGCACAAAACAAGTCACTGCAGTCTCTCAGAAGGGATTCCACCACCAGATGTGCTCCCACCAAGCTCCAGAGGCAGTCTCAGAGATTCATGAAGAGAAGTATGAGATGGATTGTTGATGTAACAGGGGCTTGTTATAAGGTGTATTTATAGAGTCCAGTGACACAAGCTATCTGAAATCTTTGGTAATCTTCTCATTTACACATTTCTACATTTTCTTTGAGATTTTAAGACCTCCTTTGTCTCCAGAAAAGCATTCCAAGGACATTCTTACAAGACTTGCAGCAAAAGGAATAACGAAGGCAACAATTTAGGCAGAAATCTTTCTCCAGAACCTTTCTCTGGGCTGATGAACACCCATGAAATAGCCTAAGACAACTTGCTTTGAAAACACTGTAAGGAGCTCCATGGAAGCATGGCTTTTGAAGCCATCGAGAGACTTGCTCTTTCCCAGAGCTTTTCTTGTAATGCAAATCTCTCTGCTGCAATAAAAAAAAATGAGCAATCTCCTCTGGCAGCTGGAGTTTTGGGTCTCTGTTGAGTAGCTCTTGGTGCAGTGCTTTTCTGTCCTGTTTTTGCCTCTCTAGCTATCAGGCAGTGAAGGGCTATCCCTGTGAAAGGTTGTGTTAGCAAAAGGCAGAGTGCACTCATGATGCATTATCTGATCTGCAGCTAGGTTCTCAATCCCCAGTAGAACCATTTGCAAGATTCATATTCCCAAAGCATGGCACTGGCTTAGATTAATCTAATAACTTGGATGCCTCAGCCTGCCTTCCTCCTGCAACCTAATTTTTAAAGGCAGCCTAGTGTGGACTGACAAGAAGCCATTGCAATATTCCAGGGACTTTCATCCTCACCTGTGATCTTTCGCTGGCTGCCAGCTCTGAGATGCCCATGCTGGGACTGAAAGGGAAAGGCTAATCTTAAGGAAAATTAAAGTAACCATAGGCTAAGCTCAACTGAGGCTCACTTGACTGTCCCTACATCTTGACAGATAGGGAATGAGGAACAAAATAATAATATAGGATTTTCATCCAATTAAAAAAAAAAAAATATCAAGAGACCTGAATCCTATGAAGTGGTACATGACCAAAACAAGGGGGCTAGATATGGCACAAAGCTAGGGTGAGATAAGATGGAGATGAAACCTTCTCTTCCTCTTACCCTTCATAATTCGGGGTCTATAGGAGGCCAGATATTTAGATCACAGTCTTGCTCCCACTACTGATTTAAGTATTATTTATCTATGAAAACCTGTGGAGAACTACCTACAAAAGAGAGTCTGCACCCATCAACTTCTGGAGTCCTGTTGTTGGCATCTCTGCATATATAATACTCATCAGTACTCTGACACTTGCCTATAAACTGCACTGCCATTCAGAATGCCTGTAGCTTCCAAGCATTCTTGAATGGAGGGACATTATCCTCTTGCAATTATTTACACTTTCCCCTAAATCAAACATTGAAGTGCTTCCTTTTAAGGACAGAATTAATGCATTACTCAATACCCACAGGTAACATCAAAGCTTCTGCATCCTTCTCTATTTACAGCCTAGACAATCCTATTGCTTGCTACAGTTCACCTAGGATATGACTCCTTGTAGCTGAAGACAACAGGCTTTGTTATTGTCCTGAATGAAATTTATCCTAAAGAGACCAGAACTGACAAAGCTTTTTTTGTGGTAATTTTCTGTCCACCATTTTGAAGGAGGAAGGGAATCTGCCAACAGATGAAACCTCTTTGCTTCAAAAGCATTACGTAAGCAGCAGTATGGAACATTCCTGAATGTGGTCAAGATCTGAAACCAAGCCTCTTGTTTTCTAGCCAAAGATCTGAGACACAAAGGGCAGTTTCAATTCTCAACATGCTAGAAAATTACAGACAGAAAGCTTAAATGACTAGTCAAGCATCACACAGAAAACCAGTGGCAAAACTATTTACACTCATTCTCACTTCTGCGTGACACCAAAGCAGAAACAATCCTGTTGACCTGACACAGCTCACAATATCCATCAAGCACTTGGTTGTTCTGCCACTTTGTTTATGCAATTATTTGATGTCATGATCTCAGACCAAAAATTGTAAAAGGCCTGTTAAGCTTTTCATTTTTCTGACTTCAGAGAATAATACCTTCCCAACTTAATTTTTAACTCCCTAACTTTTCACAACTATGAGTAACATCAGAAACATCTCACACACTCCATGATCTTAGGAGCCTTGGGCTGAGAATGCTGGTGCAGGAGTCCTTAAGGCAAAGGTAAATCAAACTGTGAGATTTTCTTTAATGGAACTTGTCTAAGCATGAAGTCTTCCCTCTCTCTACATATATATTTCAGAACTGTGCAAAGCTCTTCTCGATGAGAAAAGACTCAGAAAGTAAATCAACAATAGTTTTCCAGTATAGTCAAAGCTACCAGGAGGACAGTACTAGCTGACAGAAAAGATCAAACTGCCATGCAAAGTATGAGTTAACCCAGCTACTCTTTAAATACTTAAGCACTTTCATCTCTGCTTGTTTAACTAAAAATTAGCATTTAATGTCTCCTAATAAGACTTAATAAATCAAATTAAATGTTAGGCATAACTTTAACAGTGTGAGTAACACGTATCATGCCTTCTGTAGGGGCCAGCTGATTAACATCTCAATGTAACATGTTCCAGCAATGTGCCTCTTAGTACAAAACTTGCCATAACACAAGTAAGGAAAAAAAAAATCACTGAGAAGATCCAAATGTTCCAGTATTTTCATATTCTGTGATATAATACAAAATGCAAGGTAATCAAAGAATTACAGAAGATACAGGTAGCAAAAGACTTTTCCTAATCTATTTCTATATTCTCAGGAATGACCACTTGTATCTAAACCAATCCAAATGAATCTTCATTTTTCTTAAATCACATAATTAAAATAGTTTAGAAACAGATCTTCTTCCAAAGCTTTTGGAATTTACAAGTTAGATCAAAGTCTTTTAAAGAACTTTTGTAATATTTCCAACATTTTATACTTTCAGTGAAGACTGGCATATTGAAATAAGAGATTATTTCACAGCTGAGTCAGAATTCAGTGCATCCAGTTCATCACCTTGGAGAAGTCCCTTACTCCACCCTCCTTTGCTTTTATGGAATAGTTTCAGTGGTTCATAAAGACTCAGAGGTTCAACTGATACTGGAAACTTTATATGAAAGTGTAATAGTGAACGATTTCTCTGTTGATGACAAATATTTCTTGTTTTTTTCAGTGAGGTTCATTAGAAACTTCGCTTGTATCACCCGTAACTTCCCCATATAAACAGAGGCATTTGGCACTGAGCAAATGCCTGCGAAGAGTAACAGACAGAAAATTCTCATTGCAGTGCTCTGGATACAAAATGGACAATGTGATTTTGTACCATCCAAGAACACAATCCTTTAATTTGTAAAATTATTCAGTTTACTAGTCTTATTTCTATTCTCCTTAAGCTCTAGGAGCCAAATGGCTTCTTCCATACTGAATGTTAGCATAGAGGGGAAATTAATTTAGCTACTTTTGAATAAGGCCAAGTATTCACCATCCTAATTGGGCACAGTTCAAAAATCTGCAAAAGGCTTCACAATAAAGCATTCTCTTGTTACCGCCTCTCTGGTCCCAGTGAATTCAGTGCTTGTATTTCCCCCCTTCCTTTTATTTTACTTGATAATGGAAATGACAAGTAGGAGGAACCCAGGCTAAATTTTGAAGGTGTCTCTTATCAAACACTGCTGTGTGGCGTCTCTGAAGGCCTCCAAAATTTAGGAAGTGGCACCCTGAGGGTAAGAAATGACTGTGAACAATGTTGTGTTTTACATACTAAAGTGTTCCAGGAAGCCTACTGAGAAGAAAATGAATTTCATTTCCATTTCTTTTGTACACTTTAAGGTTTGCCACAGACCATATTGTGCTTGCAGCCATGTCAGTATGTCCTTTGAACCAATCGAATCTCACAAGGTAAGCAGGTTTAAAATAAAGTGGGGCAGGAATTTTTTAGTCAAAACCAATGTTTCACAAGAAATTGTCATTCAAACTTATTCTTTTTCAGAAGAAACTTACCTTGAAAAGGCTGGGATTCTGGGATTTCTGGTCAGTATCTAGACATGGATGTGCACGCAGCCTAACGCACCTCATAAACTACCAGTGGAAGAATGTGTGGGAAATCTGTGCTGAGGTCCCCTCTGTGTGTTTCAGACCTGGACCTTTGTCATCTTTGTTACAGGTAAATTCTTCAACTGCTGGTCTAAGGAATCAACATAGGAGTTGCCTGGTTCTTCATAAAAAGAAAAGAATCTGAAAGGCAGAGACATGGAAACTGTATCCTCACAAGCATATCATGTACAGGGCACCCCGAAGCTGAGATCCTTCTGGCAGCTGAAGCATTTAACCTAAAGCCTCGCAGGCTCTGGTCACATATTCTGCAATATTGTGCCAAAGGAACTTTCTTGCTTGCCCATTACACACACCTGCTTCCACCAGGTTACAGTGGTCATTCTTCACTGATACATTCAGAAAGTCCTCAAAGCAGAGAGCCTTTGAATTTTCTAAAAATACAGTGGAATGAAGAAACTACCAAATCAACTCCAACCAGGAACTATCCACCAACTTCAATCATAGATGCTTCTAGCAACACTGGAGATTCTGAAGGTAATTTAATGGCTTCTAAACCAACTATTCAGTAGGAGAAATGAATTACCATTTGATTGAGAGCTCAAAGTCAAGATCATTAATCCTGCATCAATCCTGCTCTGATTGAAAGAAGTAGGGCATAAGCCTTCCTCTCAAAAACAGATTTTAACCCTCTGAATTACAGATCTCCTAAGTTTCTTCAGATTTTGTCTTGTTATTTCATAGCCTTGACTCCCAGAGTTAAATCTGTGTGATGGAATCACTCACTGCTCAGCTGCTGTCACATTCAACACTATCAGATTTACATTAGCTCATCTTGGGTGTATTTCTGAAGGGGGAAAACCACCTTTGAATACAACAGATTCTCAAAATATTTTTGTAGG
>NW_008583439.1:0-34510 GCF_000691845.1 Merops nubicus | reverse complement strand
GGGAAAAAAATGTAATTTTAGTGAGAAGAGTTTTATGTAAACCAAAAAGACAGAAAAATTATAAAAATGCACTGCACTTTAAAACAATTAAAACATTTAAAACTAATTGATAATTGCAATATTTCATTTTTTTTAAAATCTACAATTTTTTCTGAAAATTAGCACTTCTCAGGTTGCATTTTAATGTTTGATTTTTCACTGGCTCTAGTTAGTACATCCATCTGCAAAATGCTGTGGGATTATTTGAGAGGAAAACCTTATGCATATGAAACCATTTTTATGTATGTACTTATTAAAGAGGCAAATTCTAAAGTCACTTCCAGCATGTCAATGCTATTTCTTCTAGAGCATAAACTAATGTAATGTTAAAAACCATCTTTGCTATTCTATGATCATGAATCACTTTCTGTGTGTTCAAACTTTAGAAATACATATATGCTTTACTTGAACTGTTATATTTAGACTTAATTATAAGCTTCAAAATTCCAAAAAGCTGCTTTAGGAAGAAATGGGTGAACTGATTTGGAAACTATAAGCATCACTACCCACCCTTGTTAGCTGCCATGGTATATGGAATTAGAGATTTTCTCAAAAATCTTTTAGAGCCACTCATTAAAGACAACAAAAAGAGACTTCAGCAGAACTTATTCTCTTTCTTGTTAACCATGGAGTGCCCTTTCCAAATTGTTTTCAGCAGCAGAAGACATCTAACGGCCAAGTAACATACCTGAAGTAAACATGTAATTCCATTCAACAGCCTGCTCCTTAAACACAGAACAATTAGTATGCTTCAAATTATTAGGCAGAGAGATACATTACTACACCTCTTGAGGTTTGGAAGTACTCAGGACTATCAGTACGTTTTTATCTATATTCTTTGATTTGAAGATTCCTCAACTGGGGGGTTAGTTGGAAGAAAATCTGATTTCAGTTCCTTGTGTCCGATTCTGTTTCTTGCATTCCCATTTGAGTCAAATCTAGAAACACTGATGCGTGTAGGGGGAAACAATTTTTAGAGATCCACTTATTATGAAGCTAGGAAAAGCTCATGCAGGTATCTAATCGATAACTTGTCTCTGGTACTGTAAATACCCATGGAAACACTCACATCATGGAGTGGGTGAAATTATCTAGCACAGTTTGGATTACAATGAATGGATATTAAATTAATTGCATTATTTTTGTTTTGACGCAGCAGCCAGGGACAGTTACTGCAGCTCAGCTGATGTGCAGTAATCAGCACAGTAACCCAAGTGAGGATCTGTACCTCACAGCCACATCAGAGGTGGTATAAATCATCATGTTGGAGCAAGTCTCACATCACCAGCACGAGGCAGTTGAAAATCCAGCCTCCATCACGCAGATCTCCAGGCCTACAAGCACCCCCAGGCTTCTAACCTCCCTGGGCAGAGGGACTGCCGGGCAGCTCAGCAGCAGCTTCGGTTTCAGATTCCTCAGGCTGTCTGTTTGCAAACAGAGCCCACGTGAAATAACTGAAATTACAACCACTGTCCATCTGCAAACTACATAAATCTCACCAGTATTTTATAAGCTAGCAAACACCAGGGCCAGCTGTGAAATGCTGTCTCCCAGTTCAGATAGTTATTATGCTATTTAACATTATATAGCCAAACTTTTCACTAAAGTAAGCAATTTACATAGCACTCTTCCCTGAAAGAAGAAAGAGAAGGTGCACAGCATCCCTCCACTCCTCTGGCTTTTGCTGCTGGACAATAATTCATTTGCAGTTTATTGGCTAATTATACATACTTTATTTAATGGCTAGTAATTACACAGGCCCCCTCTGATCCCTCTGCTCTAACAGGAAGGCTTTTCTGTTTTCATCCTCATGCTGTCAACCCTAGAGGTTAAAGAAACTTGGACAGCTGGTTATTATCTTCTTGCACACAGAAAGCAGGTGTATACTTTGTGTGATGATACAGGCCTCCCTAATAATTCTCTGTTAATGCTACAAATTATTTCCTTCAGAGCTGAATGCTGACCTTGATTTGTTGATAGAGTGTGTGAAAGCAGCTTTTGTTTTCGTGTCGAGGTTAAAAATTATCAGATGTGCAAAAGGCAATATAAAGACCAATTCACTGTTATTTTTACCATGGGAACTGGCCAACACAGTTCTGGTGCTGCAGCTCTCAGCCTAGGTGTGCAGTACCACTCAGATGTCCCTGTGAGACAAGGCTTGAGGTTCAAATTATGTCAATGTGGCAGAGACCTACAGATATGGTGAGATGCAAAGAATACTTAACTTGGCACAGATGATTGAATAGCACAGCTGGAGGGACTGAGACTTCAGGCAGGAATACTGTCAAAGAGGGGAAATATTGACAATGGTTACAGTTGTGAAGAACAGGTTTTGAATTCGTTACCATCAGTGTTTACAAAGGAAACCTCAGTTTTAGGATTATGCTCAGATAATTGAGTATGAGACTTAACTGTGGCCCATCTTATCACAGGGATGCTCAGAAAAGACAAGGTAAATCAGCAAATGTCACAGAAGCAGCACACAAATTAAGGTTCTTTACACTCCCAAAGGGATATCACGGTTCTGGAAGTTTGTCAGGCCCTGCCACTTATTTCTCTAATCTAAGGCCACTTTATTTCTGAATGAAAGCATTTTAGGAGTTCAGGAGGCTAATTTATTCCTTTAACTGATAACCTGTACCTCCTCTTGAGTTTGCTTCTGTAGACTAGCTCTGTCCCAGCTATTTATTACTAGAACACCTTTAAAGTTTCTAGCCTCCAAGCACTAGAAAGAGGAATTTACATACACCATTAACAAGTGAGACTTAAAAACCAGGAATACCCAAATCAAACACTTGTCTCTCCAACCCCTCTTCAGGAGTTATGCTACTCAACATCTCTGATTTTGTAATGGGTTAGCTCTAGAGCAAAGTAGCAACTTGAACCTACCACTCTTATCCCAGCTGGTGGTCAAACCATTTGCTCATCTGTGGTCTGTGTTAGCTGAATCAATCAGCCTACATGAACGGAAAATGATCTGGTAAGCTTTTTACAATGGAATCATCTCTTTCTCACTTGAGGCAAACAACCTTTTGGAAGTCATCCTAAGATAGCAAGACTGCAGCAGCAGCATCTAATAAAATGAGTTAATACTTATGGTTTAAGAACTGGGGAGGAAAAAAAAAAAAAGGCTTTGAAAAGTAACAGAATAAAAATAGATAATGCACCCCAATTTTCTAGTTACTGTGACTCTTGAGCCTGATAGAATTCCTAATTTCATGCTTCTCTGTGCATCTGTGATATTTTTATTTTTGTGAAATGAAACAAAATACAAAACACTTACATAAGCAATCCATTCTGGGTGCTTTATGACTCACAATTAGACAATAAGAAACTATAGCACACAACCTATGAAAGATTTTTTTTTTTTAATTTGTCCAAAATGAGCAAAACACTGTTACTACCAAAGAAGGGAATGACACAAGTTTCTGCTCTAGTGGTAAAAATTCCAGATGTCACATGAATGCTTGTGGGTCTTATACATGCAAATACCTAGTTAATAGGCCCAGCTTTCCTAGTGCTACACCACTGGCAACAGACTTCACCTGAGAGCAGCCAAGTTTGCAAATACACTTTATTGGAGAAAGAGACTGACTGTTTTTCCACAGAAAGCCAGCAGAGGCCTGACTTTGGACACTGTGAGGGGAAGAGACAAATGAGAATTGATGTACTCTTTTGATTTCCAAAATTATCTGACCAGATAACTCTGCTCTAGAATCATGGAGTCATATAAGTTGGAAAAGACCTTGAAGTTCACTGAGTCCAACCATAAACCTAACACTGCCAAATCCACCACTAAACCACATCCCTAAGCACCACATTTACACATCTTTTAAATCCTCCAGGGATTGTGAATCCAGCACTTCACTGGGCAGCCTGTTCCAATGCTTGACAACCCTTCTGGTGAAGAATATTTTCCTAATATCCAGTCAAAACCTCCTCTGGCACAACTTGAGGTTCTTTCCTCTCATCTTAACACTTGTTAGTGGTACTATAGGCCAGAAATAGCATAAGAAATACATCCTTTGATACAGCATGTTAAGCAAAAGGAAAGACAGCATTCAAAGCAAAGCTGTAATGCACCAGCATTAGTTTACCAGCTTTTGTACTGGATCCAAATAATGAGCAGAGATTTTTCACAGTAGCTCAAAGATCACTGTGAAGGAAAAAGTAGTTTCTGGAATAAATTATAAAGGGTGCTATTCTGTTTTCAGGTACTCGGTCTGTAAATTTGGGGCTTTTCCACATTTAAAACATTATCAGAAATAAGGCCACACAGAAAAAAATCCAGAGAAAGCTATATATGCATGCATTCAAGAAAATACCAACAGAGAAAAAGGAAAGGGGTGCTGCGTTTCACCACAGCAATGTTTGCCTGAAGCTCAAACAGGAGAAATGCCAAGCCCTATTCCAGCTTCTCCCGCTCTAGAGAAAGTGAGAAGGAGGGGGATGAGCCAAAGAAAAGGAAGTGAATGAGACTATTCTGGGTAAATAGCAGAAATAACACCTTTCCTGGAGGATTATGGTTACATGAAACTGTACAGTAGGACACAGAGTCTATGTTCTTTGTGATGGCAACAAATTTTTGTTTTAAAAGGTGAAGAAAACTATAGTAAGCAAGTGGGCATTTAGATTACATTCCAACAAGGAGAAACTGCTAAGGACTGAAAGGTGAAAATGGTGGTAAGACAGCAGAGGAAGGGAAAAAAAGACCATGAGGATGAGGATAATGGACTTCAAAGAAAAGAAAAAAAGAATAAAAAGAAAAAAAGAAAAAGCAGCAGACTTCAACACATTCAGAACTGTGAGGCATGGTCTCTTGGGAAGATAATCTAAGATAGAGAGGAATGCAGGAGATCAGGTAGTGCTGAAAGGGACTGCATCAAAAGCACAATAGCAGTCTATCCCAGTACAGAGGAAAGAGAGTGAACAGAGCTTGAAACCAATATGGGTACATTAAGAACACTTTAAAGACTGAACAATCAAAAAGCAACTGTATAGAAAGTGGGAACAAGGACAGGCAACTAAGAAAGAGTATAAAGAAATAGCAAAAGCATGCAGGGATAAATCAGAAAGGCTAAGTCATAAGATGAATTACAACTAACAAGGACATAAAGGCAACAAAGGCAGCTCTATAAATACATTACAAGTAAGAGCAGAGGAAAGAAAAGCATAAGCCCATCAGTTAATGGAGAAGAACAAATCTGATGATGCTGAGAATGCAATATTATCTCTGCCACAGCCTCCGTAATAAAAGGTTAGTTGTGACCCAATACTTAACACAATCCTAGTAAGGGGATGAGAGAGCTGGCCAGAATAGGGAACAAGTTAAGGACTGTGTGGATGAGTTAGGGCTTGCTTGCCCAGAGATATAAAAATACAGTAAACTCAGGGGTGAATTTACCTCTGTGACCCTGCAACAGCCAGCACCTGCTTTAGAAGTGGTGTGCATCTGTATCCACAAAATATATGGGCAGGGATGGTGTATTGTTCTAGAAGGTAGTTAGCATCTGACCTTGACAAGGAGGTGGTAGTAACAGATCTGGGATATTTCCAGACATAAGAGAAGGAATATATTCACACAGGCAAATTTCACCACTCTTAAGAGATAAGTCCTTGTTGGCCAATTCATCGAATCTGTCCAGCTGAGAAGTATGAAAAGGACCTAGGTCAGGGTCCCACAGCTGCCAACTGTGTGAAACTGGATAATGCCAGCTTTGCTCTGCCATCTTCTGTGAAGGATGGACCTGCAAAAAGTACAAGAGTTCCTACAGTCAGAAACATGACCCCTTGGTGTTATGGGATGTGTTACCCGACAGTTTTCACTGCTCAGTCAAGGTACAGACAACCTCTCATGCTCCAGGATCTTGTCATCTCTCTCCTGGATGACCAGGATGTGTCTCTGCCTGCTGTCCTCCATATGGCAGAGACCAGATGAAGTCTGTGACTCCAAGTTTTAACTGTCTTTTATTAATAACACAGATTCTTCTTTCTGCAACACAAAGTGACTCCACAGCATTTTCTGGTAAGCGAAATTATAGCTTGGCATCTGTTCTTTTCACTGCCAGAACCAGATTGCTCATCTTATTATATCTTACAAAATTGCTCAAGACCTGCAAGGAGAAAATTGATTTTCAATATGGTCTTTTTTGTTTTAATAGGCACACTTAAGATCATGAAAAGCACTGTGCCAGTTCCAAGCACACCACAGCTCTTTTGCAGGGACAGCCATAATAACAGCATTAAGAAATAAAACGGAGGAGATTCAAAACATAACATCCTAACACCGATTGATATCAAGACCTGCTTGATCAAGAAGGTCTGCACAATGCTGTCCCATTTCAGCTCAGCTGGAAACAAGTCTACAGCTTCACCCTGGGTGGCAAGTGAGCACAGCAGAGGACATCTTCATACCACAGAAGTAGGTAGACATTTCGTAGTTATTCCCTTCTCCTGCAGTCTGTCCACTTACAGGTGGACTAACTCCCAAAGCTGGGATATCCAGCTGAGCCAACACAGTACCAGAGACACTAGAGAACAGCCTTCACACTTCTTAAAACATGGAATAATGGCACAGATTCAAAAAACAAAGCACCCCAACAGCTAGGGTTGATATTCCTCTTCACTATAACCCATATTCAGGGGTGGGAGGACCACGCAACCAGGAAGAGCCATATATCTACATTTAACTGCTCTCTGCTGAACAGAATTTATGTTAAATCAATAGAGAAGCTCATTCCTGACTTTAAACATGCTACCACACCTTGCAAGCAAGATAAAGGTGACAACCACCTTCTGGGTTCCACATGGCCCTCCTAAGCCTTACACTATGAATCAACAATAGAAATAAAACTGTAAGAGGTAAGAATCTGTGGTAAATGGCACACACTTGCAGGTAATGTGCCTTCCACATAAAGTTCAGAGCAAGTGAATGTCTCCATTCCAGGAAGTCATTTGAATTTCTTTCCAGAACAGTCTAGCCAAATGGCAGCCAGACAATAGGTATTAATAAAGAACCATTATCCACACCATACTTATATCTATTATGTATTACAGTACATGTATACTATTATGTACTGTACTTACATATTGTACTCATATCTATTATGCATACAGTACATATATATTAGGTACTGTTGCCCCTGCACCACAAATGTACACAGCTCGAAGACAGCCTATAGCTGGCCATGTCCTAGGAGCATTTCCAAGAGACAGCACCTGCACACAAACCCAGGAGTTGTTTGTAGACAAGCTCAGAACAGAGTCCAGGTCCAATATAGAATCATCAAAATTTGGCTGCTGCTGAGAGCATCAAAATACAAAAGCCAGAAGGAGGACACTTTATACCAGCCTTCCAGTACTTAAAGGGGGCCTATAGGAAAGATGGGAAGGCACTCATGGTCAGGGAGTGTAGTGAGAGGATGAGAGGTGACAGTTTTAAACTGAAAGAATGTAGATTTAGATTAGATATAAGGAAGAAATTTTTTACTGTGAGGGCAATGAGGCACTGGAACAGGTTGTCCAGAGGAGTTGTGGGTGCCCCCTGCCTGGATATGTTCAGGGCCATGTCAGATGGGGCTTTAAGAAACCTGGTCTAGTGCAAAGAGTCCTTGCTCTTAGAAGAGGGGTTGGGACTAGATGTTCTTTAAAGTCCCTTCCAACCCAGATCATTCTATGAAAATAATCTGAGCCAAACTGTACCAGCCTTATTCTCTTTACAAAAAGTCCCCTTTCCCCATTCCCACTCAGTCAGGCCTTAGCAGAATGCAGAAGCAAGAACCACAAACTTGCTATGAGGTTCTAAAAGAAGAGATTAACCCCAAAACTAACATATTCACTTTACTGGGGAACTGATTGCAATTAACCTGCCTAGAGAGATGCTTTCTGTTACCCCCTGCATCTTCTAGTTCAGCTGGTACATTCAGCTCAGTGACACCCATAATCAGTGATGTTATATCCTAGTTGTACAGCAGTTGAGCAGTTTTCCTCCCTGTGCTTGAGCAGCACAGATGATGTTTTCACCTCCAAAAGTGGGAGGAGGAACAGCTAAAACAGCCTCAGTAAGCAGATGGGCCAGGGTGAGAAGCACTTTGGGCTATAGAGCTGCAGTCTCTATTCAACAGGCACATTGTGCAGCTTAGCTCGTAAATGTTACTGTGGTGGTTTGAGACATAAATCATGCATTAGCACTTTTGTTCTCTGTCTGCAGGGCACACGCAACTAACTGCCGTGGTACACAATTTGCTTTGGCTCAATAGCAGAGCTGCTATTCCAGGGGAAACAGGCACAGCACAGAGGCTACTTCCTTTCTAATTGCCAGGGAATATCTATTGAAAGCCATTCTACTTTATTCCTCAGTTTTAGCAGCTGCATAAAGAATACTGAAATATACTGAATAACTGAAATATACTGAAAGATACTGAATAACAGGGTGTTCAGAACCTTTACAGATCTATTAAATTAACTTTTTTCACATCTCACCAGGCAGGGTCACTTTCCTCAGTTTCCCTCCCAGTTACTTGGAGATAAAGACTTGTGTTGCTGCCCACAGCAAGGACTATGTGCCACTCCACTCCAAGTAAATCTGGTCCTTTTTTTTTTTTTTTCAGGAGACATTGCTATTTTTCTTATCTTCCCACGTTTGATATAAACAGATCACTCATTCATCAGTTTCATCTACCTCCAACCCTGGTCTTCACTGGCTAAAACCCCAACTACTACTGCTCCCAGAGAACTCCAGGACCTGCACTTGCCTTCACATAAGCAGTCACATCCCTTCCCATACATGCACAAATCCTGTGTTGCGCTGAACAAACTAGGGACACAGTCTGCAGAAATCTTTCCACATAAAGTTTGTGCTCTATATGCCAATGCACTTCAGTTTAGCCTGAAGTGTAGACAGAAGATCACTGGTCCCACTCCACTGCTGTTTTATTCTGTGATATTACAACTAGGTGATACTGAACAAAGCATGCAAGAACTAAAATAATGAAAGGTAAAACATAAGGGAAGTCATACGAGCTGTAGTTTCAAGTGACATTTGCCAAGGTTGTGCTGTCCAAATTGAAAGCAGTAGATGAAACGTGCTAAAAAGCTCCAAGGGAACAGACACCTGTAAGCAGTTTGAGAAGAGAAGCAGTTGAAAATAAGATTAGAAAAAGACTAGGACTGATCTGAGTTTGGGCACACAAAAAATACTGGGACCAATTCCAACCAAGGCTCAGCCTATGTAACCCCACCTAAGGTTAGAAGGACTGATGACACTCAGAAGTTCACAGGGACCAGATCTGAAGATTATGAAAAGAAATTATGAAATCCATACATCATCTCTATCAGTTGAGGAAGTTTTCATTAAATGCTGTGAGAACTGCACCATTTAAATTAAAAACAAAAAAAAACAAAAAAAAAACACTCCAAACCAAAAGCCCACCCCACCATCCAGTGATTAAAATTGTTTTAAAAAGTCAAACTTTCATTGTGGGAAGATAATCTGGAAACAATCTGCAAGTCCAGATTAGGATGAACCACACATATTTTATTTCCTTCATCAAATTCAAACGCATATCTAATGTATTTAAAGTTTCATCTATTGACAGGCTGCTTTACCAGATGTACAAAGGGATGACAAAAACTACAGCACGAGAGCTTTCTCAGCACTTGAATCCTGAGTGTAGCAGCATAGTACATGGAGCTATGATCTCCATATCCTAAATGGTAAAGGAAGAGGCACAGGGAAGTGTACACAGTAAAGGAGAATGGAAAGAAAAAAGATGCCCTTCGTTGTTACTGAGATGAAGTAAGAAAGGTGCAAGACCCAGTTATATTGGTGTCTTGCTGTGTTTACCTCCAACCACCTTGATGTTTTCTCAGTACAGGGCAGGGCAGGTGCTGATCTCTTGAGCAGCCTAAAGTTTCCACCAATGCATGGAAAGTATTTCCAGGCACCAAGAATACCAAAACACAACCATCATGCCTTTCCTCTGTCCATGACCACGTACCTAATTCCCAGGTGGGACATTTGGGAAGTTAAGCAGCACAGGAAGCTTGGTAGATGGAAAATACAGGGGGGAAGGGGGAAGGATGTTCACAAAGCTTCCCATCTGTTTTGCATCAACAGATATCCCAAAACTGTGAGATCTGATGTGAAAACAATCCATCTGCCTATTTGTGCCTTGAACAAGTCCCAAGGAGCTTGCAGGAAGAGCAGGTTGGCACAACCCAGCCAACAGATACAGGAGTGACAACAACTTACCATAGCTTTGTAAGAATAGTTTGCTTTGAGCCAGGTCTCAGAAGAATATCTTAAAAGAGAGAAAAAAACAAAAACAAAACAAAAACAAAACAAAACAAAACAAAAAACAAAAAAAAACCAAAACCTCAAGCTATTATAGGGCAGGTAGAAAGCAAGATTCAGTTTGGGACTCTGAGCCCCCACATCCATTCTATCTTCTACAGCACCAAAGCTTTCTCATGGCCAAGAGGTCTGGCAGAAGACCAAACCACTGGAAGTAAATTAGTCACTACTCCTTTCACCTAGTCTTTTTTCTAATGACTAGAAGCTGCTGTTCACAGAACAGTAGGCATGAGAGATGGAAGGAAACCAAAGGACCAATTAGGTCATTAATCCATCAAGTTGACAGAAGATTAGTCCTTAGAGCATATTTCTCACCGTTTCATCCAGTTTACTTTTTAAACAACCCCGGCAATGTTGGGTCTATCACTTCCCTTGAGGAAATTACCCACAGCTTGTTAAAAAATCTCTCACCAGGACAATTTAAATTCTTTCCAGCCCACAGTTTCCCTTTTTCTTACTTTTATATTACTGCTCTCAGCAACCTTTTGTGGCCTGCTTTGTAGGCCATTCCCCAGCACGCATTCTGCATGTGTGCATGCATCCTTTCCTATCTTCTAGCCACATAAACTATATTCAACGTTTTCATCCTTTCCAAACCCATCTTCCAGTCCTCTAGGTTTGGGGAAAAGTGGTAGCTTCTTTTGGTGTTTCCCCCCCCCTGAACTTTCCTCTCACTTTTCTCTGTATTCTGCTGTCCTGTTGTATTTGAAAAGCTCACACTGACACACTGACCTGATGAAAGAAATAGGAAAAAAAGACACAGCAGACTATGGAATGATATCAGTCATACCAAATTCCTTCCAGAGGGGAAAAATGTAACACAGACACTTTTCCTCTCTGGTGAAGCAATGGGATGGGAGATTCGCTAGCTGTTCACTCCTCTGTCTGTAAGAGGTGTCCTTTGAATGCACCTTTACCTGCCTAGCAGAAGGATCAGGCTAAGCTCTGGTACGGAGGAAAAAGGCAAGTATTAGCCCAGAAACACCACTTCCAGGCACAGCCAGCTACAGCAGAGGATTGGATCTCAAAGCACCACTCCTCTATCTGGGTCAAGTCTCAACCTCCCCGTGTGCTGGAATGGAGAGCAGCTGCAATAGCCACGTGTGGGACAGCTGACAGCAGTCAGGGCCTGGGCAGTCCTTCATCAGATGTTAAAGCACACAACCAAAGACTGGCTGCACACTGGAGGAACCAGTGGAGACAGAGTCCCTCACAACCTGAGGGCTGGAAATCAGAAAGGGTCTGAAGAGAGGGATCACACACCACAAAGCCCCCAAATGGAATTAATCATTCTTACTTTTTTTTTTTTTTTTTGGTGCAAGTGAGATATAAAGAGTAATTTCTTAGCATGGCATCTAATGGAGTTGCCACTTGTAATTACAGACAGAGAAGTGCTGCAGACAATACAACAAAGCCACTAGATATCCCCAGGCAGAGATTCCTAAGGGAGTCAGTTCTTTTCAAGGCAATTGCCTGCTGACTTACCCAAGTAGAAATACTGCAAAATACACTATAAATTACTCCAGCCCAAATAAAACAAGAAGCTTGTACAGGCTTATATCTGATGAAGGTCTGGCCATGTGAGCACAGGTCATTCCCTACAACCCTACTGACTTCAGAGGAAGTGGGGTGCACCAGTCAAAGTCCATCTGTGCAAGGATGAGCAGGAGAAAGGGCTCATGCTGCTGAGTCTGTCTACTGCAGGCCACTTTGTTCAACTGGACAGTAAAAGGAAGCAGAAGCTTTCATGTGATTGGAGAGCCATAGCCTACCAGGAAAGTCCGGAGGGAGGTGGTTCAGTCTCAGGTAGCGACTGAGCTTTCTACAGGGAATAAATAACATCTTCCTCCTTCTCTGCTCCTAGTTGAACAGAAGTTCAGGCAAAAGAATAAACAGAAATCTACTCCTGACTGTACCAGCTCTGTCTCTTCCTCCAGCTGAGGGAAGAGATCTCGTTAATACATTTTTATACCACATCATTATCTCTCTTGACTTTTAGTGGCTTTGAGCTACAACCACACACCTCAAAGAGCTGAGCTTTTTGCATGCCTGATAAATTCAACTTTAAATTGATTATTGAAATATCCAAGCTGTTCACACAATGACTGCTAGCTGAAGCTGCACTCTCTTCACTGCTTAATCTTCACCTACAATGTCAGAAAGCATTTGTTCTTTCCCACTGCACTCCCTGTTCCCAGCTGTGCATTCCCAAGACCTCACACACACCCCTCTTTCCCACCTCCACTGAGCACACTGCTTACAAAATTTCTGGAAATGGATCGTTCAAGGCATAACTTTTTTGTTTCAAGCAATAAGCCAAAAAACAACTCCAAAGGAACAACTCAATTACTGATTACTTGAGGATAATACTAGAGCCTTTTGATACCTTTGTGATGCAGGAGAAGAGGAATTTCATGTTTAATTCTTATTCACTCTCTCTTCTGCATTACAAAGCAACAGTGAGTATCAATCAGCTCCCTACTCTGCCAGAAGCAGTTGCATTTTAAATGTAAGCTATCCCAACAAAAGTTTAAGTAGAAAGTATAAACATCAAGACGCAGCAAGTCCCAGCATGGGGGATGGGGCTCTTTCACCACCTCACCACCACCTATGGCTTCAAGCAATGTGTGGACTTACCAGAGCTGTGAGCCTAGCACCTGAGTAAGAAATCCCCACACCTCTGCCATGCCAGACAAGACTTTCCTTTAAGTTGCCCCCAACTCCTTTCATTCTCAACTCAACCAAGAGACAGAGACAAGAGGAACTTGGAACTCTCAACCAAGAAACATCTTCCACATTGCTAACCCCTTGCTCTTCCATGCTGCAAATTTGAAGGACCTTTTCCTTTGCAGCTGTTTCCACTGTCTCCTGAGGGCCAGGGAATCAAGGGCAGACAGCTGTGGCCTTTCAGCATAAAAGGGCATTTACTACTTGCTTGCCAGCTGAGGGACAATGTCCAGGCCCCTAAGGACAGCAGATATCATCTCAGCTGTGTGACATCTGCACAGTGCCTTGGAACACAGCTATACAAATGTAAAACAATCAGGGAGGGTTGTTCAAATCCTGTAAATCTATCTGAAGCCAAAAGGGTAATATGCCAGTTTGCACCATCCAAGTATCTAGGTCTGTGTAATTAACAGAGATGAAGTGCAGGGGCTGTAAGCAGTAAGGCCAGGTTTGTGCAAGTCTGTGGCCAACACTTAAGCACAGTTTTACTGAAAAGCAAAATTCTCTCAGAAGAGAAAAAAAATTCAAAATAGTTGAAGAGATCACCTGACACTACATTTATCATTGCATTGGCTGGAAAATTATCCAACCCGTTGAACAGCACGTACAGTCTTTGCAGGTGGGTCAGAAAAAGCCTAAGGCACCGAACAGCAGGTACAGCCCAGATCAAACAGCACTACAGTGTGGGCACTGAGGCCAGGAGAAGCTGTGAACACACATGGGTTTGAGTACACCACTTGGCAGAGTGGCATTTTCTACTTCTCTTCCACTGAAACCATGAGAACATTAACACTGCAACACTCACCCACCTTTCCCATCCAAGTTAAGAGCTGGCAGTGGTGATTTACCCAACCTCCATATGCAATACAATCAAATGGTCAGAAACACCCCAAGTCTTGAATTCCAAATATAGTATCTCCTTATGCTTTTGCCAGACAGATCAAAGACCTTCTTCCACACTTTTCCTCTTATGCAACACAATCCACTGGCCTAAGACATTTACCTTTATTGATAAATACAGTAACAATACCCTGAAAGTCACAGGTAAATAGTGCTGGTACTCCACAGGGCAATGCATGTGAAATACTCCAGTACTTTTGTCCAGGGCTTTCCACGCAGCTCCTTGCTTAATGAGTCTATCACTAAGTTTAATGACCTGCCAGAGCTCTAGAAACATTCTGCCCTCCTCATCAATGATTCACACACAGTCTTAAAACTGTGCACAGATTAAAGAGGCTGCTGCTCTCCCACCTCGCTTCAACCCAAAGCCGCTTTAAATATTTTATCTCACCACAGAACTCTTGTGTACACCTCCCAAAGGTGCTTCTGAGAAGCTCTCGCGGGGAGTTTGGCTTTACCTGGCAGAGGGCCTGCTGGCACCACAAGAAAGCTGTCACTGGCAGGCCTGCCACATCCTTTATTTACTTTCTTTAATGAGTACTGCATGACCCTGGCTGTCAAGACTTGGGATAGGATTTTTCTAAGGTGGCTGGTGCTTTCTTTTTATGGAAAAGCAGATGGAAGCCCTGATTGCAAGGACAGAATAAAGAAGTGCCCGATCTACAATTATCAGGGTCAGCAGAAGCCTTGCTTTGGCGTTTCATGACCCTCTTTTCCTGTCAGTTCTGGTGGCATTTAAAGGGGACCAACGAATACAGAAACATAGGCAGGATCTTGCACTTCCCAGATGAGCACATCAAGGATGACCAGTCTTCTAAGTACCCAGAGCACCTCATAGCTCTTACTGGGAAGCAACCTTGATGTGAGATCTCACAGTCCAGACAGCCATAGAGATTTCCCTCCCGGCACCAAGCTTGACTGTGCCCTGTGTTATAGTTCTCACAAACATAGTTTTGGCCCCCAAGGAAGGAGAAAAAAGTAGACCAGGGGACAGGGAAAAAGATCAAGAGCCACTCCTCAGCTTTGCCACTGATGGCAGGATTCTACTAATACTAGTCTCATCTGCTACTTTGCCATCTCCCAGATGGGAATGCTACCAGCAGATTTCACTGTCCAAAGCACTTTGGCATTTACAGATCCCTTATACTGTACAAGCCATTACATTACGAGAACAGCCACATTTATGTGATGCTGGTGCCACGAATGCCACACAATTCTAGCATGCAGAGGTCTGTCCAACATGATGGATTTTGTTATAGATGCAATTTCTCCACAGTTTCTCTATGCAGATTCCTACATCTTAATATTTTTCCAAATATTCATTTATATTATCTGGTACCCTAGGATGAAATGCTAAATAAATAAAGAAATCAGTGAAAAGATCAGGAATCATAATAGTGAGAGAATTGTTCATTAAGCACATCAACATATATCCTCTCACCTGTTTTTACTTTGCTCTTACCCTCCTTTCACTATCACTGCACATCATCTTGCCTGCTGGCACACATAGGTAGCACTGCCCCAGCATTTAGACTGTTGATAGGTTGCTAATTTAATGGGAAATCCATTTTCCAGCAATTCAGCTAGCTGCACAAAGAAACAGATTACATTCTCTAGATATGTAATTTATAATTTTGGCAAATCTTTTATGCTCTTATTTTTTAAATCTAAACTTAGTCAACCATCTCTGAACACAGAAAGAGGAAGGCAAATGTAGAGAGACAGACACGCAGAGAGATAAATACATGCATACACAGACACACAATTGCCTTTGTAGCTGCTTCACCAGCTCTGGAATCCTGCCTACCTTTGGCATATTTCTTACCTAAAGGCCTTGGAAGAGGCAGGGAGGAGGTTGCAGGCATCTGAACACCTGTACCCACACATTTGCTTTCCTTTACAGAGGAGTCAGTTTGATTTCACAGCCTCTAGGAAGTGCCAGCCAGCCTGCATTTCCCCAGTATTTTACAAAGGGAATTTATTGGCAGTGCAGGGTGCTTCTTGGAAGCACGAGGAATCAATCCCTATCCTCATAACGGGGGTACAAGACAACTTTACTCTATGCTGTCCACCCACCCTGAGCAATGGGGACCCCAATTTCCATGTCCATTCAACCCCAGGAGTGTTTGTAAAGGAGTAACTCATCACAAGGATTTGAACTGGGACCATGTAGGCTGCAGAAAGGCATTAAATCACACTGACTTTTGCTCCTGAATGCATGACACCCAGCAGAATAGGGCCATAAGATCTATGTGCTCATCCCAACCAGACAGTTCATCTTCTCTGTTTTCAGAAAAATTGTGATGGGAACAGGGAAGATCTCCAAACCTTTCTGGTTATTACACCTGAGCATTAATGAAGGGCTAAAAGCCTGAGAGCCCAAATTCACCAGTCCCTGTCCAGTCCATATCCCCTGGCTTCTGGATCTGCAACAGTCAGTCCAGCCTCTGACAGCTTAATGGTCAACAGCTAACAGCCATGCTCAGTCTCCACATACCTGTAGTCACCTGTGGCATAGGAAAGGTTCCTTAGCAGATCATCCTGGGGTTCTCCAGGGAATTCCTGACCTTTAGATCTTCCTTTAAACCAACTTAAACATAGTCAGGATTGAGAGTGAGGGACCAGATGACCTCCCTATACTGCCAGGGACAGTACAGCTCAGCACTTGGTCACATAATTTCCTCATTTCTTTTCTCTACCCCATAACAGAAATTTAGACCAAAAATCCTCAGAAGGTGATGGGGGTCACATCAGCCCATGGCAGATATGGCCAAATCATGAAAATTTTTGTTTGTTAGCATACACAGAAAATGAAGCCTTGCCTTCTCCTTTGTAATTCAGCCTTTCCTATGTGGGGAAAGAATGATGAGCTCTGTGGGCCTACCAAGGGTAGCCCTGACTGAGGAAGAAGACAAAGATCCCTTTACTTAGTGCAAAACCAAACAAAAGTGAGCAATAAAGCACTGCAGAAAATGAGCAGGTAAGTACTTGCATTTCATCTTCAGTCAATACCTTTTCAGCATGGCTGATCTCTGAAATCTGATTTTGTGCTGTACTGCAAATCCATACCCCCTGGGAAACTGCATCCCCCTCTGGCTGAGCATTAGCTCTCACTCCATTAGTCCACACAATCTCTACACAGCTATCTTCTTGACATCTAAGCAAGCTTAAACAAAAACATAGTCTCTCCATAAAGCACACTTCTATACTTAAATAGCTGTTGCTCTCAGGTGTCCTGTTCCACGAAATCCATCACTAAACTACTTCACCTTCCTCAGTTAAGGAAGGATGTTCAGAGAACAGAGCTGTGTAGCACATCATAGGCTGAGCTATTGCCTCTGCCTGGCTCACTGTAATCTTTTCTGGGGGCAAGGGTGCCATGGCATCAGTCCTTGGCCAGAACCACCACAGCACCCATGGGAGGATTCATTGTACCTACTGTACATCCCCACTGTACAGTAAAGCCACCACACCAGGATGTTGCAAAAGAGAACTTTTGTTTAAAGGGCTATATGATGAACAACTAGACCTTGACGTAGATGCAGGAACCAGATGATGGGGCAATAAAATATCCATTGTCATAATGTCAATTCACTCCTTTTTTCTTTCATATCCCTTCTTGTCTAGTGACTCAGGACATTCAAGAAAAGCGAACTGGTCAGTGCAGTTCAGCTACTGTTCAGGCTCCATCCAGAAAACATTGTGATTCCCCAATACCCCTGTTAGCTCCAGCTATATTATGATCAGCATACAGTGAATGTCAACATTCCTGTATAACCCCTGTCCAGAAATCTTTGCAGTTTAACCACAGCAGTGAAGTGTTACACCAAAAGAAAAGATGCAGGTGTGCCGAAGCTGTTTCCAAACTGCCTTGCCCTCCTAGCTATCCAGGGAGCCATCACCACAGCCCTCCCTTGGGGTTCTCATTGGAGAAACAGTGCTAAAGCCTGGGCACCACCTGATTAGTGGCATCAGGGCTCCTAAAGCAGAGATGTCAGGTACTCACTGCTACTACAAACCTTATGCAGTCAGCCCAAATCATATAAAAATAATTCCTGACAAATCACGAGGATCAAAAGAGCGTCTCTATCCCTAACATAGGCAGGGTGAACTTGAAGAAGTTTTGTCAGGGTTGAATTTATCCTGCTTATATCACAGTAGTCTCAAACATGTGAAATATGGGTATGAGAGGACAATTATGTTAGTTCATTACATTGAGGAGTTACGGTTAGTGGAACCAAACCCAAGATGGTGTGAATCATCGCAGTTCCACTGGAGGGAACAGTTACATTATTTACTCCAGACGAAAATCTGTTCTCTAAGTTGAACAGAACAAGAAAGGGCTATAAACAGAGTCAGATTTATAAAACTGTAAAACACAATTCTCTATCCTCAAGGTAAATCTCTGTCTCATACTGGATTTCAAACCTGGGGGCTGTTTCAGGTGAATGGCAAGGCTCCTTGTCTGCTGACTTACACAAAAAAAAGATGTAGCCTGATGAGGTTCATTAGGTATAACCCACTTGCTGCATTAGGACGTGCAGCTAATAGATCAATAGACCCAGTCCCCCTTAGTCACCTCAGCCCATTCCTTAACTCCTTTCTCCAGAGGCAGAGCAGCCTCCAAGGACTGCACGCCAGGTGTGCGATTTCAGAGGCTAGGGCTCCATCCTTGCTTCTACTCCATCTACTACTCAGCAAGGTTGCTAGGTTGTGTCTTAAACAGTCAGCCTTCAGGACTACATTACAGTTACACCAATGAATATTGGTGAAAAAAAACAGCCTCAGTTGAGGTCCAAGGACTGGGCTCCACGACATTGGGTGCTTCCTTTCTGGCCATCCCTCTCTCATCTTCCTGCTGTCTCTCTTCATTACATCACTGGAAACCTCCTGCCCTGAGGTCTGAGCCACAGGGAACCAGGGTCAAAAGCAGACATGCGACTCCTTACTCCTGATACCCAGCTCTGCCACACCCTGCTCTCTCTGCAGCCCAAGAGGAGGAAATTTTTAGGATCTCTGCTTTATAAGCAAGTAGGGTGTGTCAGGAAGCTTGGTGCACTGCAAGGTGTCGTATAGATGGGGCAATACTAGCAGTCAGAGGTAATTGCTCACATTCAGTCATCTGGGATATAGGGCTGGGGGAACAGACAAGCTTTTGAGCACATAAACCCTTGTGACATCACCCCACCTACAAAAGGCTTAGACTATTCCAGCCACCAGAGTGTTGCTGCTACGGCACAGCTCATGGAGAGCTACAAAACTAGGAGGAGCACTTTGACTTTACAGTGCCCTGCAATGCCAGTAATTTACATTGACCCGAAGTGGTGACCCACAACAACATTCAGCATCAATCCCAGAGACCATGCGTGCAAGTCTTGGCTGGGATGGAGATCCTTTTCTTCATAACAGCTAGCAATAATATAGTGGTAGTAGGGATGTTTTAGTTACAGCTGAGCAGTGCTTACACAGGGTCAAGGCCTTTTCTGCTTCTCATACCACCCCATCAGCAAGTAGGATGGGGGTGCACAAGAAGTTGGGAGGGGATACAGCTGGGACAGCTGACCCCAGCTGACCATAAGGTTATTCCAGACCATACAATGTCATGCTCAGCATATGAAACTAGGAGGAGTGGGGGATATTCGGATTTATGGTGTTCGTCTTCCCAAGTAACCACTACAGGTGATGGAGCCCTGCTTTCCTGGAGATAGCTGAACACCTGCCTGCTGATGGGAAGCAGTGAATGAAATCCTCATTTTGCTTTGCTCGCATGCACAGCTTTTGCTTTACCTACTAAACTGTCTTTATCTCAATGCAGGAGTTTTCTCACTTCTGCTCTTTTTTTCCTCTACAATTCTCTCTCTCACCCTGGTGTGGCAGGGGTAGGGGACAGAATGAGCAAGCAGCTGTGTGGGGCTTAGTTGTCAGGAGGGTTTAAACCACAATGCCAAGTATTACACAGCTCCCTTCCAGCCTCCATTCCCTACAATAGGGGCAGGCTTTGCACACTGGTGCATTAAAACAGCAGTCTACCCCTTCTCTGACACCATCACAGGACTCTACCGCTCAGGTTTCCCTGCCACAGGAGTCTGATACACACCACTGGGCTCTTCACCTATGGCTGTTGAGCTGATTTCCATATTAATTCAATAACCCTTTTCAATTGAATAAAATGAGAAGAGGGTAGAAAAGGAGAAAGAAAAGATGAAGCCCTCTGCAGGTGTTGCCCTCACATACTGTCTCCCATATGGTTGTGTCGCTGCCTCTTTACTTCCTAAGATCTCTCTTCAAAGAATAACTCCAGCCCCTTTCATACTGCAATCAAGAGATTGATTAAGAAACAGGTAACACTGCAAGCCATTTTCTCATTGCTGATACAAGTGCCAAACAGCCACTGCTAAATTACAGCTATCAATCTTCCAGGCTGTACGTGGATACATTAATTATTTCTTCCATTCCCCACAGAAACAGATGTTTCCTATTTTTTTGACATAAGCTGCGTGGATCACTTGCCCATCTGGCTTCTCTACATGGATATAATGCTATCTTTCTCTCAGATGTCATCTTTCAGTTTCTAATAGCCTCCATAGGGAGTCAATAGTATTACTTAGCATTTCTAAAGGGTATGTCTTTCATCCTCCAAAATTTGTTAATTCACCCTGAAATGGCTGTATTGTGTTGGGAGGTACTCTTAGCCCAGAAATACAGGGGTGTGCGAGGCCCTGGCCTCTGCTATTTCAGCTGCTGAGAGGGGCAGAAGTGTGAGAGGAGTCTGGTAACAATGGTGTGATTTGCCAAACATCACAGTGATGACAAGTGATGAAGTAGACACATGAGCAGAGATTTTAAAGTTGTATTTCACACCAGTAGGTAAGGCTAAGAAAGAACAAGAGACAGCAGTCCAGGACCTGCTTGTTTAGGGCAAATGGAGTCCACATGCACAAAATGGTCTGGCTTCAGCTCTATTCAGGCCTAAAGAAGGTGCTGTTTCTGTACAATCATGCAGGACACCCATGGGATACCAGGGGGTGAGAAGCAACAGCACCACAGGGTGAAGCCACAACCCTGCCAGCGGGGCCACCAGCAGCAGCCTGGCAGACTTCACGAGATCTGACAAGTCCTCTACAGACATAGAAAGCTCCAGGGTTTCTGCAGAGGGAGAAAGCCCCTCAGCATGAATTTCATCAACAAAACAGGGGTACTCTCTGACTAGCAGATAAAGAAAGGAGCTAGTTCAGAGGATTTCCATTTCAAGTTCATACCTGGTCCATAATCCTTGAGGGGAAGATAGCCATAGATGTCACATTAAAGCAATTCTACAAACGATCTCTCCTAAACATCAGTTTCTCCAGGCAAAGAGGAATGGGCAGTTTTTATAGCAGTGCCTTTTTTATGACTCACTTCCATGTCATTATACCACTAAGATCCTGTCTCTCCAGGGTGTTTTTCTCTGTTGATTAAAGCTGTGAGCTTTCAGCCCTGCACCTTATCAACACTGCACAACACACTATAACCACGCAGAAACTTGCTGCCTTTCATCCCTCATTGCTTAATAAACTTACCAGCAGACCTATTGCAACACAATAATGAAGCCAAGCAATTGCATTCAGCTCAGTAAATCTAGGAGCAGAGCTTGTTAAAAATAAATAAAATTAAATTTTAAAAAACAAACAACTAATTGCAGAAATGTGGAGTGTTATGAAGAGATCCCATCAGTTCAGCCAGAGTTCACAAACCACTCAGTCCTGTTTTTTCAGCTGCTGAAAGGAGCAGAAGTATGACAGGAGATGAAGGTAGTGAGTTGCATAAAGCTAGAAGAAGAGCAAGACGAGGTGTCAGGACAGACCCACACACAGTCTGCACCTGAGAGAGCTGCCACAAGGGTTGCAGACAGCATAGCCTTTGCCATGAGGTGCTCAGGAAGGGAAGAGATGGTGCTCAGAAGCAGGTGCAGAGTGATTTGGAGAAGGCAACCCAGCACCTGGCTCCTCAGGTTTCAAATCTGGTGTAATTGCAGTTAGTTGACATTCAGAACCTGCAGTTTGTGTTGTGTTAGTGCTGTAATTGGGCTTTTTCTGGCATAAGCACAAGGCAGTTCTTCTTCCAAGGCCAGGCATGGGCAGAACATAGCAGTGAAGTGCAGGGTAAGCACTGCATTTGAAGGATTATCCAACACTGCTATTCTGAGCAGCTACACAACGGTTATTTAGGTCCACATGCCTGTGCAAGGTGCTGAAGGTATGTATGGCCCTTTCCCACTGTTGCCAATGTATGGAGGCAGCGGTGACCATACTTCCACCTCTGGGTGCCTTTTGGGGTCTTATGGACAGGCCCACAGACCATCTAGTCTACAAGATCACACACAGATATCCCATGGGGCCTATAGCACTGCCCACCACATGCTGGGCAGGCTGAGACTGTTAGCATGAAAAACTAAACCACACAGAAATGTATTCAGCCCCCAGCAGACAGGAGGAGAAAACAAGAACCATGCTCACTCCCAGATGCAATTCCCTCCAACAGCAAGGACCTCATTAGGGAAAAATCCCAAAATCATCTTGGGGTTACCTACAATGACTCTAAACCTCTTCTGCCTGTACAGCTCCAGTCTCACTGTTTTACCAGATATGTCCTTTTATTCATCATTCGTCAGGCAATGGCATCAAGACTGCAAGGCTTCTTCACTGCTTCATTTCTGCAGCCAATGAGGGGAATCAGAGTGGGAGGCACAAACTTTACTCTTCATGGAAGGGCCTTCTTGACCCAGACAACTTGTCAGCACCACAAGGAAGCAGGAAGGCAACACAGAGACCATATCATTTTTTTATGTAATGCCTGCCCAGGGGCAGGTCCAGAGGGCTGACCCATCCAAATAAAAAGATGAGTGATCCCCAGGGTCCAGGACCATCTCAAAGCTGCAGTGGTTCCCAGCACAACCACCACTCCAAAGTACTTTCTCCACCTACTAAGTTACTTGTAACTGAAGGTAGAGCTGTCTGGCTTCCTGGGAGAAATTTCTGCTGCAGGTGTGAGCTGCTGCTGGGCTTTTCCACCAAGCTATGCAATGCATCTCCCAGACAAGGGATGAGAAAAGAGAGGTCCATTACCACAATGTGATTCACAGTAAGCACTACAACTTATAGCACAAATACTGTGTATATACTGCAGGGGTTTGCAGATATTACCATCTCAAAGGGTAGGTAGGAGGCAGGAATAACAGCTTGGAACAACTGTAGCATAGACAGCTCCTTTCTTTGCCATATCTAGTGCTGTTTGGGGAGGTAAGATAGCTCTACCAGCAGTGCTTCTGGTAGCATACGCTGCAGCTCCACGTGGGGCTTCTGCTGAATAATTAGGTTAAAGAAGGTACAATCATGTAAACAAACTTGTAGAGGCTTTCTGGGAGAAATTTCAGACAAAATCATTCATAACTCCAAGCACATTCATTCCCCAGAAAGCAGAATTGTTGTCCTCAAGCTGGGCTTTTGCACTGCATTTAACACAAACTGTCTGACCCAATCACTGTGACTGAAGATCTGCGGACAGGATTAATCTCTTGTAATACTAGCTGCCACAGCTAATGGCATGTTTCAGCCACACACAAGGTTATTTAAAAGTTTTCTGACACCAGAAAAGTCAGTACTAGTCTTCCTAAACCCACTCCTCCCTTTCCCCAACCTGATTATCAACCATGTGGTCCCCATCCCTCCCTTCTCTTTGCATCAGACCCTTCATAGAGCCAGTTCACCTCACTAATCTGACAGAAAGTGCTTCCTTTAAACTTGGACAAAAGTTCTCTCCCAGGATATTTTTCTGCCAACTTAGTGAGCTGTATCATCTCAGCAGGAGCTGGCTAGGAAAAGCAAAATCAAAGCTGACAATATCTGTACTACTACGGACATACAAACATAAAGTAAAACAACCAGGATAGGGAAAACTTTGGATCAGCTCAGCTGCACTACTGAAGCACACCTTTCATTAAAAACGGAGCACCTATTTTAGGCTTCCTTGTATTAGACAAATAAGTAATTTTTCTCCTAGAGCCCACAGGAAATTATATGAAAATAAGAAATTATATGTTCACTGGTCTAGTTCATTCTAGTTGCTGAATAGCTTGACCCTACTGGCCAAACAAGTAGCCTTTTGTCACTTGTGCTTAGAGTTTGCCCTGAGGTAGTTTGGGTAGGATGCAGCTGTGAAACCTGTCATGATAGCAGCATGGGAAAGGATCCTATTTTAGTAAGTGAAATTACACTGGGCTTATACAGCCTTAAAGAAACTATAACTTGGCCTATTTCTCAAAGCCTTTGCAAGCTGCTTGTAGCTGGAATGGGACTTAGCTTGTATTGTAGGGCTATTGCACACAGAGATACATCTGGTTCTGGAAGCCTCTGAGATCAGCAGAAGCACAGCACGGAGATGAGGAGAGCAGATCGCTTTTTGCTCAGCCTGTTCTTGCACAGGTGTTTGCTGCTGGTCACTGCTGGTGACAGCACAGCAACATCACAGATCTCTGCTCTGACCCATCAGGGCTGTCTCCAAGTCTAGCCTAGATACTCTGCAGCCACAGCCAAACAGTGGCCAGAAGCCTTTCTTGGCTCCTTCCTTCTCTTCTGCTTTGAGTTCTCAGAGCAAAGAAAGCTTTGCTTTTTCCTTTAAGGGTGTCAAACCAAGAGTCTTCCACATTGATGGCTTGCCTGAGTGACAACAGAATTGCCATGGTTACAGCCTTGTTGGTGGACTTAGGGGGAACAGCAGGATTCATGGAGCTGAACTCAAAAGCTCATTTGTACATCAGAGACACACAACTGGAGATGAGTCAACATCGGAAGGAAAAGAAATTGCTTCTCCCACCGCACAAAATGCCAAAGGGACAAGCAGAAAACCCAGCATTGCAGCAGGGCTTTGAGGAGGGTAAGCACAGTTGCTCTCATTAAAGGGCTTAGGGAAATATCCAGGCACCATGGAGTGGGCAGGCAGTTGCTATCCAGTGCACTTTCTCCTTGAGGGCAAACTATGATTATTCTTTTAGAAGTGCAAACTCTCTCGAGCAGTTCTCTTTGCTTCTTTGTTTCAGACAGAAGTTGTGAGGTTGTAAAGGCACCATGTGCCTCCTGGCGCCTTTGCTTGAAGCAGCACTGAAGGAGGCTGCAGGAGGAGCTTAAGGTAGAGCTCAGCCTTGGAGAAACAGCTTACCTGTGTCAGCCTCCTGCTCACAAGTGTGACATGACAATCACAGCACAACCCTGTGTGTGCTGCGTGAGCAGGTACAAGGTGCAGCTGCTGAGAATAATAGAATGGTTTGGATTGGAAGAGATCTTCAAAAGTTATCTAATCCACCCACCCAGCACTGAGCAGCACCCACTCAACTAGATCAGATTGCTCAGAGCCCCATTCAGCCTGGCCCTGAATGTTTCCAGGGATGGAGCTTCTACAACCTCTCTGACCCACCTGTTCCAATGTTTCAATACCCTCATTTTAAAAAATACCTTCCTTATACCTAGTCTAAATCTACACTCTTTTAGTTTAAAACCATTATCACCTGTCCTAATCAAACAGGCCATGCTAAAAAAGATTGTCCAGGACAGCCTTTGAGTAGTGTTTCCCTCTCAATAGCTGGCTGGAATAATGCCGTTGCATGGACAAAAGGCTCTGCTTGTCCATGCAAGGTCACCCCCACCAGCACAGACTGGTATAATTGTAGGACTAGATAGAGGCTGTTTCCCTGAGGCTGGAGTCTCCAAATGAGCTCCAGGATCCATCCTCAGTAGCATGAGCAGGTGCCATGAGGTTCCCAGCCATGGAACGCTCTTATATTTGTTGCTGGCAACTCCCACTGTGATGCACTTTGCCTGTAACACAGCCAGCTATATACTCATACTCCATTTGTACAGCACTGCCAAAGCTCCTCAGCACCAAACATCCCAGCAGCAAAGATTTCCCAGTGTCCCCCTTGCTGGAAAGTTGGCTACGTTCTTGGGGGCAGTGCAAAACTGCTGTATCAACACTGCAACTCAGGCCCTCAAGGGGTGCTTCCTACCAGGTGCAGACATACACCAGGATGTGGCTGGTGTCACCTTGTGGGGCTGTGAGCCAAGCTCAAGAAGAAATCCACAAGCTCCTCTATTTGCACTGGGACAGAAACCCTCTCCAACACCAGCACACAAATGGATTTTTTCAGTCAGAGCCCTTGGAAAACATCTAGAAAGCAACAGGAATCCACCACACCCACTTCTAGAGGTTGCTATTCACATGAACTCCTTTTCCAGGCTTCTTCTGGCACAAGAACAAACAGTCTCACCCCTCACACTTCACTGGGCAGCTAAACAGTCTGTGTGGTTAGCACTGCCCCTTTGGAACCTGCCTCCCACCAAGGCAGGAGCACTCTAACAGCTTCCAAGCTCACAGAGCACTTCTGCTGGTGTGAATATCCCTGCTTCCCAGGAAAGCAATGGAGCTCCAGCCCAAATTTAAACTGCAATAAATACTGTCACTAAAACCATATTTGTGTTATTACCATTGCACTGCACAGCTAATTGCTATACAAATATTTGTGCTGCCCATGTTCCTCACAAGGCTGCTGCCCCAGGGTGAACTTACTCAAAATCTGAAGTGTTTTCCCAAGACTGGAATCTTAAAGGGGATGTGCCTGTTTTGCACAGTCACATAAATGCTGCACCCTGATCTAAAACTTCCTTCCACTGAAGTGGATCCAGAGCAAGAGGGACCATTTACTTCAAGGGAAAAGCACATCAGGGGAAGATGAAATCCAGACTTCCCAGGCTATATTTTTGGACCGAGAAGCAAAGCTGCATTTACCTTTCCTCTTGTGAGCTCATTGTGATTTGCTCAGATTTATCACCGGTGTTTCCTGCTCTCCTCTCTCCTTTCTCTTCTAATTAGGCCACCGAGGCCTTGTCTTCAAAAACTGTCTGGGTCCCAACAGAAGCTTTTAAGTGCCAGACATCAAATAGCAAGCAGTTTACTATAGTTAATTATGGTAATTTCTGCTTAGTAGTATCTTCCCTCTGAAGAGTCAAAGCTACTTAGAAAAAGCCCCAGCCCCAGGCATGAATTTCTAAGAACATATTTTTTGCCATTTATTATTTTACAAAATTAAGTAGCAGCAGAAAGGGAAAACCCAGAGGGGAAAAAAGAACTGACAAAAAGAATAAGCTGTCAAGAGCTATGTACCATCACATGATACAGGACCAGCCCAGGTTTGCCTTTCACAGGCACCAGGTAGCCCTGTGCTGAGCTGTGGTACAAAGCCTGGGTGTGTGTCCTACAGTGGCTCAGCTTCCTAGCTCTGCTGTCAGGGTTGCTCTGAATTGCACAGAAGGACAAGCAGCCCTCCAGCCAGACCCAGATCAGAGAAGGTACCAGGGCATGCTGAAACCACAGTCTGAGCATGGGGACCAGGTAGGTTGTCACGTGCAGAGTGTAGGTATCTGGCTGTCCCAAGCAGCCACACATGTGCTGGCCCCTCTGGATGCAGAGCATTATGTGTGTGGGTCATTCAAGGCATTCAAGCCTTGCTGCGTGCAGCCAGGACACTCCACAGCTAGAGAGGAGCAAGATCATTAAAGACAAAGAAACCCACTCCAAAACTCTTCTATAGGAAGATCAGCAGGACTTACAATATACCCTAAGGGAGACCTTTTCCCTTCACAAGAATTAAGCCTGTGGGTGAGACCATAATAATGTTAAAAATTACAGGTCCTGTGACACAAATGCCAACTGACACATCCCCTCTTGGTTACTCCAAATAAATCCCCTGCACCACCCAGGCTTTGCCCCAGCCCTCAGCAGCAGCACTCTAACATGCTGTCTGGTCGCCTATACGTGCAACTGCTTTACCTAAACTGTCAGCCCACACTTGTAGCCCAATAGGAACCAAAATGAACACAACCATGGTGCTCCCAAACCAAATCCATTACAAAAAGGATAGTGCTGATTTATGCCAGGGGGTAAGACGCTTGACAAAGGAAAGGAGACACATGCCCCCTCCCAAACCAGCAAGGCAAAAGTGAGTAATTTACTTTCCTGATGTTGGGCAAACCATCACCCTGCTGCCTGCACACTACTCAGCCTTACTTGAGTTCAATATTTTGCCTTCTGCCTCAACTTTTTCTGTTATAAATCAAGGATATTAACCTCTATCTGTTTTCCAGGATTTCCTTCTAGGTTTCCATAGAAAACTTTTCCTTTTGAAGATAAATTCACCACCTGGAAAGGAGAAGAAAACAGAGGGGGAACTGGCAGCTTGCCTTTGATTTCTATGGCTACAGAGTCTGCCCAGATAATCTGGGGCTTTAATACACAGATTCTTCCTTTTATGAAGGGTTTGAAAAGGTAGAACATCTATCAGTTACTCAAATACATAATCTTCAGGTCTGCTTTGCTACTGGGGAGTTTATTTAATCTTCAGGCTCCTTTTTTTAGGCAATTTAGCATTCATCTGGGAATCTAGAAGCCATTTGGAGTAGTTTAAATCAAACTTTCAAATAGTTATTACACATTCAGAGTAGGCACAAGAATGTAAAACACAAGTTCAGAGCCTTCTGCTGTATAGATTGTCTGGCTCATATTTCCTAAACAAGTTTTAGCAATGTCTGGTGTATGCAGGCAACCCATGGGGGTTGTAGAAGTGACCCAGCCCTGGATCACCTTGAGGCCCTATCTATGTAGAGACAACCCATGGGGATCTGTGTAGGTAGCTCGGCTCCAGGTTGTCCATAAGCCACAGCTGAAACAGGGCCGTGCTGCACCACTCAACCTGAAACCTGAGCTGAGCCCTGAAATCCCTCAACAAATAATGTGCCCTGAGCCTCAATCCAAACCACCATTCAGTTGCGTGAGAAAGTAAGATAAAGGGAACCAGGAGGGTTTCAGCTGACAATCTTGAGTATCTAGACAGGATAACCCAATTAGGCATAGCCTTGTCCACAGTCATATAAAACGGGGAATAAAAACCTTAAGGTTTGGGTTAGGAATTGGGAGTCACCTCTCCGACACGTCTCACAGGCATGGAGCCTCTTCCCCCCTGGCTGGGACACTGGCCAAGGTCACTTCTCTGGGATTGAGAGCCCTGACCTGGAGGGGCAAACGAATGCTCAGCATGCTGCTAGGTTGCAAATGCGGGTGATTAACTAACACACGTGTCACATTAATCACACTTTCCAGAGTTATAGTGCAGTCTTGCTTTTAAGTTGTACTAATGCATTCTTCCATTGCACCCATGAAATCCTGCATTAGGAGCGTATTACACCTGCAAGTGAAGCTCAAATAAAAGTTTCACTTCAGCCTTGCAGTTAAACCTGTGAAGGCAGTTGAAACAAATAATTTGCTAGAACCTTGCAGTCTAGTCTCGCTTCACCACACCTGCATAACTCATCTCAGAACTGGAAGAAATGTCTGTATTTCTAACTTAGTCAAAGGTAAATATCTAGGCAATCACTATGGTCCTTTCCAGAAGTTCTCATTCTCTGGATGGTGCAGCTGTTTGTTTGCCATGTGTTTTGAAGGGCTTAATCGTTGTTTAGTGTAAAAGAAAGTAATTGATTCTTGTAGTTACACTAACTGAGAAACTGCACAGTATTTAGAAAATTGACTAAATTGGCAAGAACATCTTTTTAAATACATTTGCCTTTTTCAAAGTAGGTCTGGGTCTCTGCCTGCTTTCAGACAATAAAATTCTGGCTCTCAGCAAGCTTGTTTATATGTAAATGTGATTTGGTTTCAGTTCAGATATAGCTGTTGCTTTAGGTCGAACTGATCCTGCACAAGAGAAGTTAGATAACCCACAAGAACCCTATTCTGTACAATTCTGGAACAAACACAGGGGTTGTTTCTCCTCTCACCACCCCCTCCTGGAGTGCCACAGTCAGTCTAGAGAGCCACCAAGCAACAGACAAGAACTTGGCATTTGGGACTCACAACTCCATCAAAGCCTTTCAGTGCAGATGTGGCTCCACACCATCAAGCCACTCCAGACTATGTGCATGCTTTGAGCATGCAGGCCAGTCATTAGAGGCTATGGGACAACAGACAGGCTGGTGTGCTTTGTGGATTTTGGGCACTAAAGAGAAAAGAAGCAGTGGAAAAGATGCCAGCTGGCAGGGATGGTGCCAAAGAGCTCCATTTTCCAGGCCACACAACTCCACTGCCTGAGCTGAGACCTTTTCTTTCATCAGTCATGGGCTGTGCCATTTCCCTTCTGTGCCAATTAGAGAGACCAGCCAGCCCCTTCAAGAAAACATAAGGACAACTGCTGCAACAGTATCAGTGGCAGGATCAGCTGAGGCAGAGAGAAAACAACCATTTCTTCCTGCCAGACTGCAAGACCCATCTAACTCCCAGGAGCAAAGCCCAAGAACCACATGTCTGTGATCCCCTGTGCCTCAGAGCCAGCTCTGCTTTCCCAGCATAGAGCCTGTCTCCTGTCACACTCCTTTACAGCAAGTTTTTTTACTCTTGGCCCCACCTCCCTGTCCCAAAACTCATAGGAAAAACACAACAATCAAAACTGCAAGGAAAGACTCATCTTTGCTGCATTAACCATGCATTGAACAGGGGAGTCCAATGAGGGAGTGGTGGGAAAACCTCAGACGGCCAAAAGTATCCCTTGGAGAAGCCCAAAGGGCTCAGCTGTCCAGATAGGATCTCTCAAATTCTGATGTGTCAAGAGTAATCCCAGCAGTACTACTCCTCATAACATACTTCAGGACTAGAAGATTAGAGTAGATTAGGGGGAAAAAAAAAAAAAAGGAAACAAAGCAAAACGCATCATGCTAATACCTCTTAAATAGTGCCTTTTAACCATAAATCAGTGTCCTTTACACAGAATAGGTCAAAGAGAGTTATAACAAGGTCCAGGGCTGTGCTAATTGTCAGTGGCGAAATCTCAAAATGCTATGTAGAGGTGCTTATGCTGCACATTGGGGAATTTCAGTTCCCTT
Organism: Merops nubicus; assembly: GCF_000691845.1. Classification (NCBI taxonomy): domain Eukaryota; kingdom Metazoa; phylum Chordata; class Aves; order Coraciiformes; family Meropidae; genus Merops; species Merops nubicus. Next base: position 3,532 of record NW_008583439.1, on the reverse strand, counting down.
TCCTGGTTCTTGTTTCTCAGATTCCACAGTGCATATTCAAAAGCAGCTGGTGCAACACCTGATGGAAACTCTCTTCCCAGATAGTCACCCTTCTCACAGCCCACCCCACTCCACACGTGGCTTTAAAAACCTAAACACAAAAGATGACATAAGTCAGAAATTGCTTTTTGGGTTGCCATCAAAGAGCCCTCTCATTAGCCAGACCTCACCCTCCGTGCCACCGCCAACCAGGGCAAAAGTTGTACATATAGAGATGCAGAGCAAGACTTTCTTCTCACAGATTATACAACGCCTGTAGCAAGTCAAGACAAAATTTCCCTTTCTCCAGCCTTCCAGCAATACCATTACATTTTTCTTGACCAAAATACACCCCCTGGGTCCCTGAAAGTTGCTTTCCACATGTCCCAACTCATAGCACGCATTGAGTCTGAGGACATAAAGGTACAGGGAAAGTCACTGTACTGCTGAAATCAGTGGCTTGGGTTGGGCGTGTTTGCCTGTCCCCGTATCCCAGTTCTGCAAGGCCTTGGCAACAGGCACACAGCTGGTGTGCAGCTGAAGTCACTTGTCCACAGAGCAAGGGAAAGCCCTCCACTGCAGAACAGAGAACAAGGAAAGGGAAAAGGGTTTAAATGCATGGCAAAATGAAACACATAATTGATCTCTCCCTGCTCAAGATGTGTTCAATTTGAGCCTCCAGAACTCCTTCACAGGTACAAAAGAGTCACTTGTTCCTCTGCCCAACAGCAGCCAAAAATCTTGCCTGGAGCTGGGCCTCAGCACGCCACCCTTGGACCAGCCAGCAGCCAATACCACCACACAGCTATGTCCCAGGTGAGTATGTGCAATGGGAAATTTCATTCACTTGCTAAACACCAGTGAACTACAGCCACCAATTTTACCACCTGTTTTAGTATTACTGCCTTTTTATCAACCACCTTAGCTCTGCTCAAAGGTCAGCTCCTGCCACCCCACACCTTGGTAATAGGGTTGTTTTATGGCCAGGCCTGAGTGATTACAACGCCAAGGATAGCTTGGCCAGTCAAGAGCACTTACCTGATGCCATGCTTTCCTTTGGCTTGTTAAGAACTTGAGTTCAGAAGAGTTTCCAGCTGCCAGGAAGTCAGTTGCAGCAGTTATAGGAGCTATGAAAGGGAAAAACACAGGTGCTTTCTGCAGGTTGACATGCTGACTAAAGCTTTCCATCCCATGGCCATGTTGCTGCCTGCCAGCTCTTCCACCTTGTGCAGTACTGCTAGAGGAGTCTCTACAGTTTTCCTTAGTCCAATTGATGAAAATAAAAAAATCAGCTTGAGGAGTTCAAGGTTGACAGTTGGACTCAGTGATCTTAAAGGTCTTTTCCAACCTAAACAGTTCTATGATTCTAAGCCCATTTTGTGGCTACATTTGCCCAGGCTGACAGATTTCCCATGCAACAGCTCAGAGAGCTCAGGTGAGCTCTTCCACCAGCAGGACCAGGGCAGTCACATCCCTCTGAAGGGCAGACAACAGGGTGGGTAGCACCTACTACCCAGACTAGTAGATGCAAAGGAAAGCATTTCCCTACGCAGGGGGCACTTCAAACTCCTCAGGCTGTTTGGAAAAGAGTGACTCAGCCCTCCTCAGACTGTTGGCTGCAATAAAACTGATTCAGTGCTACTTGTGACTGTGGCACCAAACATCCTCCTAGACAGATCCCCATGCAGACCCACATCATCAACCTGCATCCCCCACCTCCAACACCAGCAGCTACCACCCAGGGACACATCTTATGCTGCCTGGTGCCATACCCCAGCAACGTGGGGCCAGAGCAGAGTGGACAGTAGCAACAGCAGAGTCTTCCTTTTTGGGAAGAAGAGTTCTTTGTTACTCCCCACCCTCACAACAAAGCTCTGAACCCAAGCCTCCTGCAAGACTGGTCAAATCACTTGCACTCTCCATGTCTCATTCAAGGATCTGTCAAATTATGTTGACATCTCACTAGCTTGCAGTGAGACTGAGTTGATTGTTTTAATGCACTTGAAGATATTTAGCTATTTGTTGCATGCACACACATCAGAAAACGCTGGCAATTCTGTGACTGCCAACCCTTGACTGAGTACATCAAGAAGTCTCTAGCAATACACAGGTGGTTAGCAAGTAGGAAAGTGTCTGTGGACAGATGGCAAAGCCCCCCCGTATTTGGGAAGTACTCTGCCCACCTCTAATCAGTGACTGCTCAACCTACAGGCAAGAACTTCATTTATCAATGCAGCAAGCTGGTGCTCCTGCGTAATCAAAATTAACCAATTATGCTGTGCAACAGCTTAGTCACTTTGATGTGCATATCTAAATAATTATTGCAGGTGTATGCAAAACAGATTCTAGCTTATTAGGCTTCATATTTTGTTTGTTTGGGGCCAGAACAATTGACTATGAAGAAAAAAAAATAAAATCAGAGCTTTAGGCAGTTGCTATTGTTAAAAAAACAGTTCATGGGAAGGAAGGAATTTGCAGGGGGAGAAAAAGTCTCATTTGAATAACAAAACAATTTTTATTGATGTTGTTGTTTATGAGCTATTTAAGCCCTGGGGTGGGTGAAAAAGGGGAAAATAAGAGGAATTTATCCATCAAACATTTTAAACAGATAATATCGATGATAAAAATCCCATTTTGAGTTGAGCAATGAGTAGCACATCATACCATTTCTAGGAAGGAAATTAAACCAAAAGAACTTAACGAGCCATGAAAATATTGCAAAAAGTGGTATGTATTTTTTAAAATAAACACAAGTAACTTATCATCCCCCTTCAAGCTTTCAAGTCTTTTAATTTATTCAGCCACACTCACCATCATCACTGTTAGAAAAGTTTGGAAAACAAGATGGCATTTAGCCTCCTCCCTTCAAGTCACAGGGAGCAGCGTTTCCAGTGCAGAGCTTGAAGCACATGAGACACCCCTCTGACCCCAGCAAACCCCGTTCTCTCTTCCTCTGCTTAATTTACAGGGAGAGTTGTGCCAAAGACTTGCTCCTTGCTCCAACTGTCTCTGCAGCTCCCAAACAAAATAAGAAATGGTAACCAGCTGCCACAAGCAAACAAGTTGGAGATGCACAGAAACAAGGAGGCAGCACAGACCATCAGAGGACACAGCCCAGGGGCTGCCTGTACCCCACACTGACTTACAGAGCAGAGACCTCTGTGACAGGATATCTGTAATGTAACTGAGATCTCTGAGAATAAATAAGGCTCAGACACTGTGCTCATAAAATCTCAGGTGGGTTTCTAGCTCTACCATGAGTCTCCATAGCTTAAAAATTCATCTTAGAATCATAGAATGTCTGGGCTGGAAGGGACCTCCAAAGGTCATCTAGTCCAACCCCCCTGCCATAAGCAGGGACATCTCCAACTAGATCAAGCTGCTCAGAGCCTCATCTAGCCTGATCTTGAATGTCCCCAGGGATGGGGTCTTCACCACCCGTCTGGGCTACCTATTCCCGTTGTCTATCACCCTCACACTGAAGAAATTTTTCCTAAAATCTAACCTAAATCTA
>NW_008583438.1:115535-117187 GCF_000691845.1 Merops nubicus | reverse complement strand
CCCGCCCCGGTGCCGGCGAAGCCCGCCCGGCCGCTGGGCTCGCTGAAACTTTGCCCTCCGCCGACCCCCGGTAGGGATCGGGGGACTGCAGCAGGAAGTCCCCACCGGGAAGCCGACAACAGCCCCCCATCGTAGGCAAGGGGGTTTCTGTGGAGTTCAGCCCGTCAGAGAAGCAGTTGGAGGCGGTGAGGATCCTACGCTGGGCAACTAAACTTTCATAAGATCTGGCATTGCGTGGAGACTGGTTACTGATATTGTAACAGGCGCTGCCTCCTATCGTTGCATTTTTTCTTAATTATTTGCTGATCTCCTTAGCAACTGAAGTAATTTGCAAGGTTTAAGCTAGAGTGCAGCTTGATTTACAAAGTAACGTGGCAAAAAGGACGCGTTGTTGTTTCACGGAGGAATTATTTCCTTTGTGCTCTCTCAAGAGGGCAAAGAGCTGCAGAGTGTTGACTTCACGTAGCTGGTACTGCCGTAGGCAGACTGCTGATGATTAGTCCAACTCGGTCTCTGTGGAGGAACTGTCACCCGGTTGCTCATCTGTGTCTCATTTTTCTTTAAGGCAAGTAAGTTAACTTGGTTTAAAAGAAAAGGGGAAAAAAAAAAAAAAAAGAAAAGAAAAGAAAGAAAGAAAAGAATCTGTCTCCAGAGAAATTCAATCTTCATTCAATCTTTACTCAGGGATGAGTGAGAGAAGATAGTTTCAGCTGGCTAAAGGCACCAGGACAAAATAATCCCTAATTCAGCACTATCGAGATCTGGCCAGGTGCTTGCCAGAGAGACCACTCCATTTGCCAGACTGAAAGACCTTTTCAGCTTGCTAAAAAGGTGATGTAAAGCCATTTTTTTTCATCACTGTTAGGTCCTGCATCAAGCACAGCTTAGCCCAGTTCAGGGATTTAGTCCAGTGTATCAAGATATCACCCAGATGTATCTCACCAAGAGTCTCTGCTGTCCAATCCATCATGTCACTAAATCTCATGGATTACAATAGTTGGGTAATCCAGATCTGCTCAGTCAGAAATGCTTAGCACAGTTGTCAGGCATATTTGATGCAGAGAGTGCCTTTCCCACTCAGGAGTTCTAAAAGCACAGTAGAGCCTGGAAGTTGGAGTGAGGTGGCCACTAGAGGATAAGGATATTTACTCCAGTGGCGTCCCACATACACGCACACAAGGAGTATATGTTTATGCAGATCTTCTTTATAAGTGTAACATTTTAAAAGCTTAATTAAGATGCATCTAGTCTGTTTGTAATTAATGGCTCTATCTTGTACTTCAGCGGAATTCATGAAGTTAGGATGAAAAGCATGAATAATTGTATAATACTGTCATTATAAAATAATAAAACCTCTTTCTAACAGTTACTTTTTCTTCCAAGTTTGTGATGAGACCTTTGTCAAATGCCACGTCAAAAAAAAAAATTGGTCTGTGAGGAAATATTGTTAACACCTGAGACATCATTCTTTCCTTTCATGTATTAATATATTTAACTAATAGAGCCGTGATTCATCTGGTAGGTAGACTTGTAAGAGGGGAGAGAGCAACCAGGGGTGGTACTAGCAGTCAATGGGAAGGTGCAAAGCTGTGTGAGTGATTTCTGAGATGGTGAGACTGGGAGACAGAGGAGTCAGAGCAGGCAGTCTCAGG
>NW_008583438.1:33537-115504 GCF_000691845.1 Merops nubicus | reverse complement strand
AAGAGCTAGGAGATGAAGAAATGGGTAATCCAGATCTGCTCAGTCAGAAATGCTGAGCAGATCTCAGAAGAAAGAAGAAATGGTGTGGACATTCTGGAGGGCGGACTGAGATCTTTAAAATTTTCTGGTGCTTGTGCTCCCTAGAGGTGCAGCAGTATTCCTGCAGTCATACAGCAAGGTTGTGTGCAAGTGTTTGCATTTTCTCTGTGCAGAAATTGCCAACCAGATGTGGGACCATTTGCATCACCAATGTACAGGAGGATGTTATTACTACTCTAAAGCATTTATGAATTCAGTTTGTTTAACATTGAAAGGACTAAGGGTAGTGTTTGCAAAAGCATTAATTCAGGTGACTTTTGATATCCAGTCCAATTCACTTCTTAAGAGATGTGTCACATAAAGATTTTTTTAGGGAAGTCTCAAATGAGTTAGGAGAGAGAGCTTGGTGAACGGGTTTCCCTAGAAGAAACAGCACTATGCCTGATAGTACTTGGAGGAGAAGAGAAATCTGGTGTAGAGATTATTAATGTAGCATTAGTGAGAGAGAGAGACCAGAAAAAGTGGAAATTAATTTAGCACATTAGTTGATCTTGCAGCAATAACTGATGTTGAGGGTGTTTATGGTTGCCCAGCATTCACCTTTTCTATAAGCAGCTCTAGGTGCTCATTCCTTGGGAAAAAAGAAAAAAAGAAAACAACCGAACAAACCCAAAACAAATAAACAAAGAGACAAACGAAACCCCACACAGATTCAAATGATCAAAACAAGGACCCAAATACTCAACTTCTCTAGGAGTTGACCTGTTGTACTCAGATGAGCTGTTCCTGACAACAGAGGATGTTCCCTGAGATGTGAGGATGTGTCCTGCATTTCTTCTCAAACAGTTAAGAAGAATGTGCACCATTACTGCACAGACAATTAATTTCAGGGATTACTGTGCTTTTGGCAGTGTATTTAAAATATTGCACTTTAACATCACAAAGACATGATTTCTTTGAAAAGAATTCAAGTACAAAGCTCCCAACTTTACTATAAATCAAAAAAGCTTGTTACCCAGCTCATTCAGAAATAATGGTGAAATACTTGGACAGAGTCTGTTTGCACTTGTTAGCTGATAGTATTTAATATCAATATTCTTTTTGAGAAAATATGTAATATTAAACTTTGTAAAACAGTACCTTTCTAAGATGTGAAGTAACATTATTGGATGAAACAAAATGCCAATTTTTAATGTAAGTCTGACTGCAGGCTTTGTTCTTCCTTGCCACTTAACACATATATGTTATTAACCCAGAAATGTTTATGTAGTCATTTTGAATAAGTTTGAATTATCACATAGGTTATAAGTATACTTTATATGCTTCATAGATCTGACCCCCTAGAAGAAGTTGTATCTATGAATTGTTCCCATAGACTAGCTAGCTAGCAAAAACAATTAAGTTAGGTGCTTGGGACTGGTAAAAAAAATATCCCTCTGGGTTCCTAACTTCCCACTGAAAACCACATGCATTTAGATACTTCAGTAGGATCTAAAAGCCTGTGAGACTTTATGAATCTTAATTCTAGGCTTTCATTCAAATCAGTCCATTTATTTTTACAATATTTCTATAGTTAAGCTTATGTTGCTATATGCCTTTCATAGAGAAGGAAGCAAGGAGAACCCCTTACAGTCAGAAATACCAGAGTCGTAGCATTTTGACTCTCATCTCAGCACTTATCCAGATCAGCCCTTCGCAGCACAGACATTCTTGATTTTCTAACTGTCAAGTTGATGACTACAATATGTTCATTATTTTCTAACAATTACCAGTTCACATAATTTATCTGATATCACAGGAATTCTGTGGCAGAGGCCAGGATATGCTCCAGTTCTCAGGCACAGGGATTTAGTGAACACTTGATGCAACCTTTTTCCTGTTCTTCCTCAGAACCTGTGCACAGTGGGAGGAAAGGTGGGGTTGTTTTGTTTTGTTTTGTTTTGTTTTGTTTTTAAAAAAAGAAAGCAATCATATAACTAAGGAGCCTATATAAAATCTAAAATGGCACAGAAAATCTTAATTCTGACACTTTAATTTTTGAGCATTTTACTTGACAGTCTTGCTATTCTCTTAATACAGTTTTTGGGAATGCAAACATTTAAAACCAATGTATATATGAATCCTTGTGAAAGGTGAACTCTCCCATCCTGCTGCCTTCATATTTCTTGTTTTAATGGATCATTAGAAGGTTCAGCTCTTTAGATTCATAGCACATCCAATACCACTTGACTTAAGAGTAGTTTTGTCAGCAGAAGACAGCAGGCTGCTAGATTGGCAGAGGGTGACAGGAGGGGAATAAGGAGCTGAGAGGGAGTGCAAATTAGTGCATTTCACATATATTAATTAATTGCATAGATAATCTTAGATTCATAAGAAGCAGATGGAAATTCTCCAAAGAACTGTGTTCTAAGGTTCACCTTCTGAAACTCGTCTCTCTCCTGCTAAACCCTCTTCTTGCCCTTCACAGTTCCCCCAACTGCTTTTCCACTGTCATATGCCTTAACTGACTCTCCAAAGTACCTTCTCCTCAGTTGCTTCATTAGTAACAATGATGATGCTCCATTAACATTCTCCTCCTCTGCTTTTCCCTTCCTTCCCTATGCATCTCTTATCCTTCTTTTCCTTCTCTCCCCTTCTTTGGCTGCTTCTCTGCCCTGCTGTCCTCCACCCTTCAGGTCTTAATTGTAATGTTTTTGTACTCAAGACTCATCCTTTCTTCACACATCTTGCCTCATCAGAGAATACAACTTCTCCTTTATTCTTCTTCTTTCCATCTGGGGTTGCTTCTTTCTCCTCCTCCCCACTGCCCACAAGCAGTCTCCCAGCTCTTGGCCATAGCCTCTATCAGCAGCACAGACCAGACACTGTGGGGCCAGTCCTCTTCAGATACTGTACCAATGGGTGGGTGAGATTGGAGACATGAGTGTGAGGTTAATATGTGGGAGCTGAATACCATCTTTGAGCTCTGAAGGGGTGGGGACTATCAATGCATATGGATAATCAGGTGAGAGTTTACTGGCAAACTCTTAACAGGTATCCAGGGAGGGCAAAAGTGAAGAGACTTGTTCATTACCCTGCTAAGTATATGTACATTTTGTTAGAACATGGCACAAATCACTACCCTGCTCAGTGTTGCGTCCCTGCTTCAAACCATAATGATGCCAAAATATTCTCAGAAAAGAATATAATTGGATTTGTTCTTACTATTTAAGTATGAGCAAAATATTTTTTTTCCTTTACTAAGTTTTGAGAAATGGCTGACTCATTCTTAATGAAAGTTCCCAAAACTTGTGCCTGGAGCAGGCACCAGGCGTAGATTTCCTCCTCAACAGTTATTTTGGCAGAAGTAGAAGTAGTAGAATACAAAATACTCCAATTAGACACCTTGAATAAATTTTAAAATAGGCTGTTGCTACCTGAACTATCAGTTACTAAATTAAAAAAAAAAAAAATTAAAAAAAAGAAATTTGTATGACATTTAAAGCTAAGTAGTCTGAGAAAATTCTTTACTTGAAAATGTGTGTCATTTTTTGACTAGGAAGAAACACGTGTTGTAACTGCTCCCCACTAGGAAAGAAAATAGCATTTTTGGATGAGGCATTTTCTTTCCTGCATCAGGTATTTTCTGTTGGGGTCAGTTTGGAGATAGTAGGGGATGCCGTTGCCTAGTAATGTTCCACAGGGGAAGCATTTCTGCTTTATTTTTTCATGAATTGTCAGAAATTACATTCCTTGGTCCAAGACTGAAGAATAGATGCATTGTATTTGAAGAGAAAAAAATATATTTGTAATATTTACATTTAAAATTCATGCAGAATTTGATCTTTACATAAAACCAATGTTAAGCTTACATCCCCTAAGAACAAATAGATTTTACGATTAACCTTATAAAAAATGAAGGAATAATTGCCCCTGTTTTTCAAAAGACATGCATAAGAAATGAGGCAGGGTATGAATCGCAAACCTTAACGTGCTGTACCTCTGTATCCCTCTTTTGACAGCGATTAGTGCAAAGATAACTGCACATACAATCTGTGGCAAGGAGCACTGGGAGACAGCTAAGAGACAGTGACAATGTCTTTAAACTGGCGGACAATTCCTACTCAACTTGGAGTATTTAAAGTGAACTGCAAAGGACTGGCATGCCTCTTGGTCTTCACAGTGAGCATTTGTGGCAGTGCCCCGGGGATGTGTCCAACAGCCTGCATCTGTGCCAGTGATATTGTAAGCTGCACCAATATGAACCTCTCTCGAGTGCCAGGAAATCTTTATAAATGTATGAAAAAGCTGGATCTGAGTTATAACAGAATTGGGGTTTTGGAGCCTGAGTGGGTCCCAGTGCTGCTTGAGAAACTGGACACTTTAATAATCAATCATAACAGCATTAGCAGCATTAGCACCGGAAGCTTTTCCACAACCCCGAATCTGAAGTACCTAGACTTGTCATCCAACAGCTTGAAGACACTGGGCAGTCCTGTATTTCAGGAGCTAAGGGCACTGGAGGTTCTCCTCCTGTACAAAAATCAAATAACACAGATAGAGTCTTCAGCCTTTGGAGGATTGTACAAATTACAGAAACTGTACTTAAGCTATAACTTGCTTTTGCATTTCCCACTGGACTTGTACACTGGAAAATATAAACTGACAGACCTTGTATTGTTGGACATTTCCTTTAATCACATCCAGTCGATGCCTGTTCAGCGCCTGAGTTCAGTGCCGGCCAAACATCTTAGTGGAATTTATCTTCATGGCAACCCATTTTATTGTGACTGTATGCTGTACTCCATGCTAATCTTCTGGTATCAAAGGCACTTCAGCTCAGTGATGGACTTCAAAAATGAGTACACATGTTTGTTGCAATCAGATCCCAGAGGCTCCAATAAACTGCCTTTACTGCAAGATAACTTTCTGAATTGCTCTGAAAGCACCATCAACAGCTCTTTCCAAGCCTTTGGGTTTATTCATGATGCCCAGGTTGGTGACAGGCTGATTGTACACTGTGACAGCCGAATCAGCGACGCGAGCACCCACTTTGTTTGGATTAGTCCGGACAATAGATTGCTGGAGCCAGACAGCGAGACCAACAACTTCAAGGTGTTCCGTAATGGCAGCCTGGAGATAACAGATGCCCAGCTAGAGGACTCGGGGCTATATTCCTGCATTGCAATAAATAAGAAAAGACTATTGAATGAAACCATAGAGGTTAGAATAAATGTTAGCAATTTCACAGTGAACAGGTCCCATGCTCATGAAGCATTTAATACAGCTTTTACCACCCTTGCTGCCTGTGTAGCCAGTATTGTTTTAGTACTGCTGTACCTCTATCTGACCCCGTGTCCATGCCAGTGTAAGGCAAAAAGGAAGAAGAGGAAGCAGAACCAAAGCAATGCCCACTCATCCATACTGAATTCCACACCGTCACAAGAGCTGCCAGCCGACGAGAAGAAAGCCAGCACTGGTAAACGGGTGGTGTTCCTGGAGCCTGTGCATGAACCAAAACACAGTCAGAATGGGAAAGTAAAACTATTTCCTAACGACAATATCGTTGCTGAGAGTATCTTAAAAACTACTCGAACAAAATCCGACTCCGACTCTGTCAACTCTGTGTTCTCAGATACACCTTTCATGCCATCAACTTAGTTTGCTGCCTGTGTTTGTATCATGCAGTTACATTTTTGAATACCTCCTTTGCTTGTAGCAACCATCGGGAAAAACAAATAAAAAGAGAGAAAATGTTTTAAAGAAAGTATCTACTGTCAGTCCTTGAGCTGTGTCTTCTCTCTCTGTGAGTGCAGGGCCATGCGACAGTGGTATCTTCTGTATCTAGTGGCATCTGGGAAAAGCAGAATAATGTGGCACTCGTGAATATTTTCAGTGCAAGCTTAGCCTTGGCTTTGACTCTCTGGTCCATATATGGCAATTTCTCATGCGTGTTTAGAGGGACTTTCAGTGCATACAGCTGACTTCTCAGAATCAGAGGCTAACTCCTATCAAACAGTTTCAGTCATGCTGATAACTCAGCTGCTCCTCAGCAGTGAGCACAGAAGCCAACTCAGATGGCTAATGACAAAAATGTCCAGGCTTCCTGCAATTCCTTTCACAGGCTCATAAAATCTTTATGGCAAAATCACTAGGGCAAAAAGAAATTACTTTCCTTGAACTGATCAGAATAAAAAGATTAGTTTTACCACTGGGATGCCTAGCAGCACCAGATAAATGCTTATGGCCTTCAACAGAAAATGTTTTTTGCTAATAACTGCTTGAGAACTTTAAATGGAGGGCATTGTACTCATTTTATTCAAAACTTAGTCATGGAGTTACTTTTCAGAAATGAAGGGGTTGTATCTGTTTATAAATATTGACACAATGCAAACAGATAGAAGATAACAAGTTACCTTTGAAATTGGTTGTGTCAAGGAATGAACGTTGTCAGACATAAGGACTCAGGCTAATCAGCAGTAACCCATCAAGCTGTGATAACTGGATTGATTGATCAGTTGTCCTAACATCCACATGGGGCAAACAGCCCTGCCACTATCACCAGGGCTCCTGCTGTATCTTGAGGATGAGTGGCTTCTCTTCAGAGGTAACTTCATAAAAAAGGGGAAATAAGTCAATCATTTCAGCAGCACATGGCTCCATCAGTTTTATAAAAATTGTTCCTCAAAGATTTTTCTTAAAAGAGGAAGTACAGTATTTGTGCAAACTCATTAAAAATGTAGAAGACTTTTACGCACTGTGAATTCAGAGAGCACAGCTCCTAGTTTTGGCCCTCGTCTTGTATGTGCTGCTTCCTTCCTTGCCCAAATGCATCATTGTCAAAGTTTATGAACCTGTTAAGACTGGCCTGGACTGGTCATGCAACGTAGGTCACATGAGGTGTTGTGTTATTATAGTGAATGTTTCTGTTCTATTTGATATTTCTTTTTCAGTTTGTTATATTTGTTTGCAGGTTTGGGGTTGTTTTTTGGTTTTGTTTTTTTTTTAATTTTACTTACATTGGGACTGGTCCAGACCTTGCCAGTCTTCTTCACATTGATTAATTCAAAGAAGTTTTGCAAGGAGTTACAGTTTACCAAAGAGTAATTGGAGCATGTCTGTCTTGTTTTATCTTTGGGGAATATACTGAAGGGTAAAAGATTAAAAAAAATCAGAATCAAAGGACAACATGGTATGACAACTGTAATTTATTTCTGAGAGTGTCACTGTAAGAGCCACTTGCCATTTTTTGTGATTTCTTTTGAGAAGCATGTCGTCATGCTAAAGCTTGTATCTGGCTGAGCCAAAGCCATCAACAATTGATTTGCTACAGAGAAATCCTGATGTAGCTAATTGTTTGAAAGCAAGCTATCTGGAAAACAGATTAGATCAGGAAACAGTGTTGCTGTGATATGCACAAAATATGTAGAATCAGGAAAATGCTAGAGATTTTAATTCAGATATTCAGGGAAATGGAATGGAAATTATTTTTCTATGCCGAGGATAATAAATGTTTAGTAGAGAAAGACAACCAGGGATTTGGGTCTTTTTTTCATATACTTATCTGTGTAAATTTAAAAATGGCTTCTGCTATCAAGCAAGTTAGTGTTCTTTCATAAGGCTCTTCCCCTCTTTTGTCTCTATACATGCATTAAACCAAAACCCATATGTTTACATATAAGGTACAATAAAAAAAACAGTGATTGTCTTTGCTGAAGTCAGTGATATAGTTGGGTCATCTGGCAGTGAGGCAAAGGCTGGTCACTGGCTCCTTCTCAAAGATTTTTTTTATGGAAAAGATTCAGCTAAGCTGCTGTGCCACACATGTGGTGGGTGGGTGTCCTCCGTGTTGTGGGAGGAGATGATCAGTGACCCAGGGCCACAGGGCTGAAACAGCAGTGAGGCTGTGTGGGAAGTGAAGAGGCAAATAATCCCATGGAAAGTTATACAGATCACTTACACATCTGGACAGATATTATGCTCTGTTGTCCTATGAGGCTAGTTGACCAATATTTTGGTGTTTACACAAGAGCACTGAGAGCCAGTTCCAAGTTGGTCTGGAAAAGAAAACACTCTTGCTATCCTGCAGCAAGAGTGTGGGGATTTGCAGGATCAGCCTAATCCTGCCAGGTGACTAGAGAAGCTGAGAGTTGATCTAAACTGCAGATATTTACTGTGACTATTAACTGTCTGTGTTTTGCTGACGGCTTCAAAGTGGTCACAGTTGTAGCTATGGTTATGAGCTAGGTGATAAAACCAAAGCTTCTGAAAGAGCTGTTGGCTTGTTTGCTGCTTCTTTACATTATCATAGCCTCATGAGGATAACAGGTGCAGTTTTAATAAAGATTTTTTAAATTCTTTACTGGATATTTATTATAGAGCATCAACACCATGAATCTACAATTTCAGTCCTCTAATTGGAAGGCTGTAGAAAGTCTATACAGCTCAGTTGTTCTTCCCTTCCCACCACAGTGCAAGCCCCTCCAGGGTTGTAAGCATGCAGCCATGCAGCATTCTGGGTGGTCACATGGGCAGGAGGAGCTGCCTAGATGTCACACCAGCCTCCTGTGTGGTCTGCTGTCTTAGTGAGTCTTCATTGGCAGGCCTGTCCTTACTGCTGTGTCATCCCTGTTAGCCTATGGCCCAGACTTCCCATTGCTGTTTCCAGCAACTAGCAAAGAGCTGAAAAACATTTTTAATACAGAGCAAGCTCTGTTCTGCAAGGTGTTGAGTAGTGTCAGTCCTGCCACACTCCTGCAGTGGGTTTGTAGTAAAGCAGAGGCACCAGCTCACTGGCAAGAAGTCTCTGGTTGGACACGTAGTCACCCATTGCCTCTGCAAGATGTCTGGAATGAGATATTCCCCATTCAGTTCAGATAACCCTGAGGAATTTTGCTCTCCCTTCTCTTTTTTTCCAGTGCCTAAGACCATGACACACAAGCTCATAGGCAGGGCTCTAGGCTGTAAGTTCTGTGAGGGTCCTTTAAACTTAGGTCCTCCACCACTTCAACAGTGCTGAGTAGCTTTTCCCTTACTCAGGGGCCTATTGCATCAGTTAGCTGTCTCACAGACCAAAAATAAGGGCAATAGCTGCAGATGGCTCTGGGATGTCATGTCCTTGCCTCTGTGCATTTCCAGTACTGCACATGCCTGCAAGGCATAAGCTTTTTCAGAATGTGTTGGAAACAGGCAGTGTGATGCCAGAATGAAACCTCTCAGGCCAGTCATGCGTGTGGCAGCTGCAACTGCACAACTGCATTGTCCACATTTTACCCACTTGTAGTGTCAAGTGAGAAGGAAGGCTGCTAGTCATCTCTCCCAACCTTCATCAGGTAAGGTATCTGACTGTGACCACCTCGCTAATGATGAAAACAAAGAATGGCTGACTGCCCCTCAGATACACTGAGCAGCTGCCAACCAAGCTGGAAGCTGAGGGTGAGCTGAAGAGCTCTCCTGACAGCAGCCCTTAATCAGTGTGTGACAGCCAGCACCATGTCCTTTATCCTAGATATTCACCTCCAGCTTATTAGGCAAATAACGTTATGGGTTGGCAATGTATCTCTTTCTTTAGCATTTTTACTTCAAACAATCAGATTACTGAGGACTGCTAGTGACAGTGTTGAAGGACTAATGGATTATATAGCTTGTTCTTCTGAACAAGCAGAACCCTAGGGTCAAGTTGTGATTAAACCATAGACCTTCGTTTGGGATAGCACATGGTTATTTCTTCATTCTAGTGAATGAACTTCCTTCAGAGCACTTTTATACCTTTATTGCAACATATTTCTAATAACTTCTCATGCTTCTGAACTGGGTGAGAATAAAGCAGCCTTTATGGGGTCAAAGTGTGCTATTTTGGTCATCTCTAAAGTGACTGCCCCCTGTGGACTGCAGCCATTGACCACCCTGCCCAGGACACACGTCTGCTGTCTTCATCAAGATTGACCTGTCACCCTTTGGCCGTGGCAGGTAAAGGAACCATTTACATCCTTCTCCTTCACAGTTATCTGTGTCAAGACTGGCTTCCTAAAGGCAGTTTCTGGATGTACTGCAAAGTTGCTGGAAGGAATAATTTTAATTGATTAATTAAAACAGCTGCTTCCAAATGGCTTCTAAATGATGAGAACTGGCATTGTTAAATAGTAGCTTTTGAAAAGAAAATATATATTTCATTTACAGATTGGGTAATTTAGATTTTACTAACTTTCTCTTTGCTGTTTCTGGTAAACAGTACTTGAATCATTATATATAGAGAGAGAAAGTGTATGTTTAAGAATTTTTCTTCCTGTGTTTCTTTTTACGTCATTCCATTTGTCCAGCAGGGCTCAGACATGGATAAGAGTAGGAATTTGAGGTTGAGGGTAATAAGGGCAAGAAATAATTTTGCCCAATGTTCAATGGATATTTTAAAAGAAGGTTAATATCTGAGCTCTTGACTTCAGTGGGTACATGATAAAAAATTTAAAAATTCAACACATTACCTAAATACACATTTCAAGGGTATTTTGGAGAGTCAGGGTGTTGACAGAGTTCTGACAGTAATAGAGGTAAGAAAGTGATCAATACAAAATCAAAATGTTAAGAGTCTTAGTATTTGATTTTGAAGAAGATGTATTCCTTACTTAAAAAAAGCTCTGATTTTAATATTAAAGTACTGAACAGATGTAGTGGAGAATATATTCTTCTTGTGAATTATTAGTTTATTCTCCAATTATATTAGATGGATTTTTTCCTTATATAAATCTATTTTCATTTGCTTTGCAGAATAACTTAGTTAACTGGAATAATATCTTCTCATTTAGTTCTCCTAATGAAGTTTACATTGGTAGGGGAGGAGAGTCAAGAATGATACAATCAGTTTGATGACACTTAGATATCAGGAAAAGTTAGCTGTAAACTCAAGTCTTTTCTTTGATCAAGCATGAGATTATCCAAGCATAGCCCTGTAGGTTGTTTTAATTTAACTTAAATTTTCTGTCTCATTTGACTAATTCAAGGTGGCATATTTTAAGCTTTTTATTTTTTTAAAGGAGAAAAACTATTCATGCAATTTATTGCATCAACATAACTATACTGATTCAGAAAGCATCACTAATGTGAAACAACTCTGTTAGCATGAAGCAATTCTGGTATACAGAGAGTCTGTCCAGTCTATATGAATATTTCTGATGATCAGCCCATGATCAGCTGCAAGTGTTTCCTTGGGAAGATGGAGCTGAATTGCATCATGCAGACCTTTCCTAGACAAGCAGGAAGGTGTTTACTTCAATCAGGTTATATCAATCAACAAACTCAGCTGAAATCCTCATTTAGTCCTTACCACAGATCACCTTTGGAATTCAGTGCCTTTATTTGCACTTTTGAACTATGCATGGTGCATCGTAGACTGCTACAGCACATATCCCTGATAGGAACATCAGGAGAGGACAAAAGCCAGGGGAAGGAGTCAACATCTTTGCTCAGGAGCTGTCTAATACAATCAGTTTCTTTCCTCAAAGGCTAATGGCCCTGAAACCTAAATATTCACCAAGAGCAAACAAACCTTAGACACCCTCCCCAGAGGGGGTAGAGTCTCTGACACCTGCTCCTTGTGCAGAGCACAGAGCCCCAGCAAATGCAAACACTGCCCTCTGAATAAGACAAAATGTCCTTTCACAGAAACGAAAGGATTTCTAGCACTTTCCCTGGTAGCTGAGGTGCTGTCAGAAATAATATACCACAAAATAAATTAGCTCTGATAAGCACTGCTGTTGCCTGGAGCAGCTCAATTAGCCTTTTGCACTTGGAGCAAAGGGGTTTATTGCTCTTGATAGAACTTCAGACCAGGCGACATCTGACTTTTGTCCTTTTTGCTCCTTCTACCTGGCACCAGAATCACTGAAAATCACTGGTTTTGTTATGTTTTTAACCTGAATATTTAGGACTAACAAAATCTTGAGCCTTTCCCCAGGCAGTGCACTGTTGCCTAAACATTGGTGGAAGGGCAAAAAAAGCTTTTCTCCACAATTTTAGCACCAGAACTGAAATTCTGACTTAAGCCATGAAGGGAATAGTGTTGGTATAGTGTTACTACTGCTACTAACATGTTCAGATATGTCAGCTGGATCCTGCCTGAGGTATGTCAGCTGGATCCTGCGGAAGGAGATGTTTTGCAGAAGAGCAGAGGGTGCACTTGCTTCTCTGATCTTGTTTTTTTTTTAAACTAGAAATTAATATACTTGAGATATTGCCTGAATTAATTTCAAACCTTATGTTTTTTTAGACTAACATTCAAGAGGGCAAGTGAAAGACATTTATAATTGCAATCCAATCAGTAATTTTGTAATTTGAGGATTAGTGAACTTTTTCTTGATTTTATCTCGTCTCCTTCCCTTTTTATCCATATATTAAAATGATAGTTGATCTATTTTTCAATGCATGTGTCTGCCCTCCCCTCTTTATTTTCAAGCACGGATAATCACTGCATACAATTTAAGCAAAGCAATCATGTTGCGCTGAATGATCCCTATGATCCATAATGTTCTGCAGAGATAAGCTGATTTGTTGAGTATGCTGTCCTGCATATCTTTTTACATTTTAAAAATATATTTAGACATGCTGCTATTGTTGCTGTTACATTTGTGCTATATGATTTTCTTTAAAATTTCTTCCCATTACGTAAAAAAATATACAGTCGGATGTCAGAAATCACTTTTCATTTAATAAAAAAAAAGTAATATTTGTCCTTTAATGCTGTAATGTTTTTGTCTTTTAGCAGTCTTGCCTATTAATTCACACCTAACGCAGTCAGTCTGGCTTTCAATAGCACCGCTTTATATCAGTTGTGAAATCAGTTTCCTTTCACCTCGTAAGCAAACCAGTTTTTTATGAATAACAATATTTTACCCTATATCCACGGAGTCTGTCATAAAATTTGATCCTAGGTGGACTCTGTGTCTGGTTTAAGAAGTGTTGCAGATGCATGCAAGCTACATTCTTATCATTTATTCCCCAAGAATTTTATTACAGGATTAGCAACGTGGCTGTTGGCATTAGCATTTTGTATTAAAGAAAAGGAATTCTCATTGGTGTTCCATCTGTAAAATTGGAGTGTAAACTGCTGTTTGCTGTATTCAGACTGCTTGTGATGTATTCCCAACTCAATCATGTGCCTGTCATCTCATGTAAGTGCCTGAGAGTGATAAGAATGCACATGGCCAGCTCTCCAGCATAGCCAGACCTCTCTCCTTTTGTATTCGGCAAGGAGAAATTGTTGGAAAACACACCAAAAGGATCAACGTGCTGTGTACTTGGCACATTCATGGTGATTTATAATTGCTTCATAACAAAGAAATGTGACAGAAGGAAGCTTTAAAATTCTCATCATCACAATGCGTAAAAAGGTTATAAAGCTACCCTGTCATTACCATGCCATTTTCATATTCTTCAAAAGTATAAGTAAATCTCTCCCTATCCAGTATGTATAATAGTATCAGATTAGGTCTATACGGTATACCACACGCTCTGGGAATAATTCAGCATTACAGGTATATTTCCTGTAGCTCTCCTACAGGTCTTACTCAGTAAGGCATAACTTGCAAAATGCATGCTCATCTACTACAAAGAATCAGGGACTATGCTACTCACCATTACCAGTGTGAGTGTGTCCCCTGTTGTATTAGGCAGGGTGCATTTCACAGTAATGACATGGGTGAGGAGGGCCTTTTTTCTTATCAAAACAGTATTGAAAAGGCAGGGCTAGGTCTGAGGCTTAGAGACAGTGCTGGGTTTTTTTCCACCCAGAAGAGATGAGCTTCTCTTGTGTACAGCACAGGCTGCAATTTTTTAAAAATAAAAACGTTGAAGAGGGAAATTTTTGCAAGGAGAAAAGTAACACCCTTTGAGTTAAAGGTGAGGAAACAACATACAGGAGTCAAATGTCAAAACTGAAAAACAAAAGCGATACTTGAACCTTGGAATGGCTCAGAGTTTTGAAAATATATTGAATCTTCATACTGTCTTAATGATTTCCTCCTGTGTAGAGAACAGTTGTCTCAGTGATGCAGTTGCAGATCATTCATTCCAGAAATGAGAAATGGACAGAAAAGTGCTTTCTGGTTATCTTTAATTGTCATGTCATAAATTCAGCTGGCTTTGCTCACCATAGGTAAACAATGGTAATATTAATCCATGATCTCCTTAAGAGGCAGAGTATAACTGGACTGACTTGTAGGAGTTGCAGAGGACTAGTGACCTGTTTATTTCCTTAAGTTTTTGTCCTTTTGAGTAGACCTCTTACTATCACCAACTCATCACTTGTAAAAATAAGCAACTTTCAAGAATGATGCAGAAATCTTGACATTGAAGTAGGAGTGGATTTTTATTTTTCCACTACAGAAAATCAGGTAACATAATTGAGCCCTAAAGACAGGGTGCGACATTGCAACAGTCTATGTGTGCTGCTGTCAGCTTTGCCAATTAATTTTGCACCTTCGTAGTAGGAGGAGAAGAACTGACACAGTGACAGGGGGTAATGCATGTACATGTCTGGAGACTAAATATAAAAGATGAGGATTGCTCTATACAGTTCCCTAAACAGTCGGTATGGAAACTCACATTCTCGTGGAGGACAGAAGTACAGCTCTTCTGGCTGCTCACTGCACTCAGATGGACTAAAAGCAGCTGTCACCAGAATAGACAGATGCCACAAATTTCAGGTATGCACAAACATAAAGCAAAGTAGGATTAGCCTTATCTTTCTGATAAGGAATGTTTTTCTTTCCCAAAGCTTGTGAGACAAGTTTGACCATTTGGTAATGCCTACTTTAAAAATCTGACTCTGAGCATTTCTGTGGAGCTTGATTCATCAATAGCTGCCAAACATTTTGATTTCTCGTGGCAGAAAGCATTAGAGTAGCCCATATTATATTAAGATCTTTCTGAACCATGGATGTTTTGTGA
This sequence comes from Merops nubicus, assembly GCF_000691845.1. Lineage (NCBI taxonomy): Eukaryota > Metazoa > Chordata > Aves > Coraciiformes > Meropidae > Merops > Merops nubicus. The sequence goes on along the minus strand of NW_008583438.1, from coordinate 100,546 downwards.
ATGCCTTTCTGCAGCACTGTAATTGTGCATTGTACTTCAAGGAGAAAATAGTTTCATAGGTAGGTACCTGTCAATATACAATGCCTGTGTTTTCAAATATGTGACGACTTTACTTACTATGACCATACCACTTCCACACAAGTACTCCCAGACTGTAGCCTGCTGCCGTCTGCTTAGGTTGAAGAGGATTATTTTCCTCCAGGAGATCATTTAGAGCTTCCAAAAGCCTTTCTCTCTCCACTGACCACAGAGGAAAGCTAGTGAGATTAATATCAATGAATGTCTGCTAGCCTGTCGGACTGCTGCCACAATGGGCCATTTGTATCTAACTCCCTGAATCCTTTCAAAAGGCCATGCTCTCAGCAGTGACAAATATTTGTCTGTAACATCCACACCGAAAGACTCTCCAAAAACCGGCATATGAAGCAAATCCTTGAAGCCAAGCTGCATGCTGTAGTAGCCAGAAAGGAGTTTCACTGATCAGTGAAGATTAGATGCCAGCTGACCTTTCCAGGCTGCCAGAAATGCTGGTTTTGGCTGTAAGGATTCAAGGCCTCTCGTTGCTGAGAAAGAGCTGTCATCACTGACTGCTCCATGTAGTAGCACTGGCATATAAGTAACATCAATCTACTGACACAACTCGAGTTCAGGCTTTGCTCTCTGCCAGCTCTGCTTCCTTCTGAGAGAAATAGCAGAATCTGAAAGTTTTGTGGGTTGGGTTTTTTTTTTTACATCTGTTTTTTATTTAGTTTCTTTGTGATTTTATTAACACAAGCCAGACTTAACTGCACTACCCTTGTGCAGTCTTTTTTTCCTTTATCTGCTTTTCTCTGTATTTCATGTCCATTGCTCGTGGTCAGGCTGAGGTTTTGTTGTGCACTCAGCAAGATGTCCAGGGAGGGTCCAAGAGGTCCAAAGAGACCCTTCTACCCCTGAGGAGTCCCTGAAAAGGTGGATAGTCTGGAAATATCCAGGTAAGGTCTGACAGGACACATCACTCTCAATCTGTGCTGAAGTCTAAATTGTCTTGATATTCAAAGTTAAGTTTCTTGAATGTTTCAAAAATCCTCTGAGTCAGTAATCTTTCCATGAACACTCTACATAAATATACTGTGTCTGTGGGCAATTTTAATTTTGGCAGCTGAAGCACAAAGCCACTGCAGTTTTCTATCATTGTTTCCAATTTAAGAATATCAGTAACAAAACCCTCCAATTTAGTCACCCACAAAGCAGCAATCACATCATCAGTGAGACTGTTGAAGCTAGAAGAGAACTGAGCTAAACTTTAGAAGAGACAATATGAGAAGCCTCACGATCAGTAAAAAGAAGTGTGACTTGAGCCTCTGAAATAGACAGTCTAAGAGACAGAGCACATTGGGAAAGGTAGGAATTGCTAAGAGTAGCTACATCAAATGTGCAATGATAAACTTGTAGAAGATAACTTAAAAAATTGGGATCAAAGTGCATTACAACTGCACCAAGACCTTCCTTAGAACCTACAGTCAAAAAGAGTAATTCAAGTAGAAAAAAGGAAAATAATTGGATACGAGTTTAAAAGGAATTGAGAAAGTTCATGTGGTTAAGGTGTTAACACAAAGGCAGCAAAAGCATGCAAGGTACAATGGGCACACAAGAAGCAAAAGGGCAAATTAAGGCTGCTTGTTTAACAGGCAGTGCACAGAGTACTGAAGTGTTCACTGTCTTCACACAAAAAGATTAATTTCTGATCAGATACTTAACCACATTACATTTAATATGAAAACAGGAGCATAGCCAGAATAAGGAGAAATTAAGTTTAAAAATGCCTGGATAAACTAAGTGTAATTGAAGCCATCAGTGTCTAATGGCATTTGCCTTTGCTTGTTTAAAGAAAAGGAAGAAATCACTGAAATATTCATTATTATCTTTGAAAACTCACAGAACTTGGAAAGGTCACAGATAATGCAAGAAAGACAAATACTTACTTTAAAAAAAAAAAAAGAAACAAAAACACAACAGAGAATTACAGATTAATCAATGTGACACCAATTCCTGGAATGATTCTGGAACAAATGGTTAGATAAACAATTTGTAAGTGCCTGGAGCATCCTAAGATGGTAAAAACAGCCAACAGATTTGACAAGAACAAATTGTATTGATCCTGTTTACTGCTGACAAGTTACTGGCCTTGGCTGGATAATAGGAACAGCTTTTTGGCCACCTGGACAGTAAAACAATAGGAGAGACTATTGACTGCTGCTGTTGGGTTGTTTTGGGCTTGATTTTTTTTTTTTGTTAGATAATTTTTAAAAACAAATTAGGCACACACTTTCTGGGAATGGTGTAGGCATCTTTGATCTTTCTTCGGTGTAGGGTGTTGGACTAGATAAGCTGCAAGACCTTTTCCAGCCTTATAGTATTATGTAGGCAATGTTTATTTATGTCCCCTCAGCCTTGGCCCAAGACTTATGTTTCATGTTTCCTGCCCTGGATGGAGCATACTGAAGACGATCTAGGATTACATACAAACTCTTTTATTCAAAATTGACCTGAAATGGAAACGGTGCATATATGCTTCATTTTCCTTTGAAAATTTAGAAGAAAACAAGAAGTCTTTTTTTCCCAGAAATTTGGGGTTGCTCCATAGGTTCATATAAATGATACTTCTAAAATCTTCCCTATCCTAGCATTACCTCTGAAATACATGTCATAAATGAGATAATGAATTAATTATGTGAGGGACAGTCTATGGCCATTTCATTATAGAAATGAATGCAATTTTGTCCTGAAACTGCCTCACATTGAACTCTAGCAGATTAGGAAAATCTTGGGCTGTACTACTGCTTGTGAAGCAGCTCCACAAACAGCGTCATTTAGATTCACTTTTCAAATATTTCCAAGTCACTGGACCAAGATATTACCTTAGCTGTGAATGCTGATCCATCAAAATGAGTCTTCCACTTTTAGTTTCAGTGCAGGCAAGTGTAAATTTGCCTTGGCATACAGAGATGGGAAAACTTCTCACACACTTTTGGGACCTCTAGTAAAGCTGAAGTTTGCTTTGCAGTGAATGCAGCCCAATGTGAAAGAGCGTGAGGCACAGTCAGTGTGATTGCTGGCATGATTTACTATTACTCAGTAGGAGGAAACTGTACCGTCTGGGCTGGACTTCCAAAAATGAGAGAGATTTGTTTCCCCATTCAAAACATGGGCCTGTCACCACAGAGTGCCCCAAACTGGAACTGAATTATTCATTCTCCTCTCCTCCCCATCCCTCACCAAATTTATGTGAATTAAATAGGTTTTCAAAGACAGCATTGTCTTTGAAAGGCAGGTTTGCCTTCACTCTGTATAATACATCTTATTTTACTGTCTACTATCTATCATTGAAACTAGTAGGTATTTTTTTCAGGTACTAAAATAATTCATTCCCAAATAGTAAGCAATCCTTTCATATTTCTGATAGCACTTACACTAAAAGGTGTCATTAGTTTGCTGGGTAAGCAAGGTAGAGCCACCTCACTACAGTTACTTCCTTACCGCTTTTTCTGCCTGGCCTTCTTTGGAATACAAACTCTCTTCAGGAAAAATGGGAGATATCAAAATATCCTTAATAAATGGCATATATAAACATTCCGAGCAATGAAAAGTATGTTTTGCTGGTTATTTTTTAACAAAAACAGTATTATAATCCAAACAGGCTGTTGATGTTAAACACATCCTAAAACTCAATCTGTCTGTAGTGTTTTATTAAAATAATGAGACCTTATTAAAAGCTAATTGCCACGTTTCATTTTAAAGTGGGAGCACTTAAAGAACACAAGATATGTGTTAGCCTCATGCAAGATCTAGGGTTTGATCTCTTTCAGATGGTTGCATCAGAAGAAACTATCAAATAGAGTAAAATTATAAAAATTTAGACTGAAGGCAGGATTATGGCCCACAGTGCAATCAGTAACCTTCAAGATCCTGATAGCAAAGCAACATTGAGATGGAGCTCTGGAAAACTAGTAATATATTTCTTGATTTTTACCCCAGGTATGAACCCTGGCTGAGGAATTTTGGTTTTCTCGCATTATTTATATTCTATTATACTGAAGTGTTCAGGGCACAGTCAGCCATCAGAAGGGTGAGACTGGGCTCCTAAATAATTTATTTTATGTACTTGATGGAGTAAAAAAAAAAAAAGGCACAGAGTTATCAGTATTCAGCTGAACAATGTATTTTTGTATAACATGGTATTTTCTACCCTTTACAGATAGGTAGCACTTGTGACGCTCTGAGAAACCTATTCAGAAAGACGTACAGAATGGTAGATGATAAAGTCATCTCTGTAGAGCAAAAATGGTGCCAAGTAAATGAGCTGTGTTTTGGTCTAGGCTTCTCTTTTGTCCCATAGTAGAACTGCAACTGTATTTGAAGCAAGGAATGTGCCTTTATCCTGAGACTGTCCTGTGTCTTGAGATTATCTGTGTGAATTCTGAGTTCATCTGTGCCTTGATTTCCCACGGATAAAACATGGAGAATGTAAATTACTGGATTCACAGTGGCATTGTGGATATAAAAATTTACTCAGGACTGTCAGAAGCCTGGGAGCTGTGGTTGATCTGCGACCACTAGCTTTGAAAGTGTTTGCATGCCCTCTTCTTCATCTGTCATAATTCATGCAGGGCCAAAGTGGGACACCGAAGTGTTTTCTTCCAGCCCCTGGAAGTGTGTACCTTCTGCTGCTCGTCTTCTTAGTCCAAGTGCAAAACCAGAGATCCAGAAAAGCTGCTTCCTGCTGTCAGGTACATGACTGGAAATTTTACTGTGGACAATTTTTGGATTTTCTGTACATTTTTTAAAGAAAGAAAATATTTTAAAAACACTCAGTTTTACCAATTTTGCTTGAGAATATGACACTGTTGCGGAAAAGGGCAACAGCCGCCTCAGGTTAAATATGACACCGGACTCAGATTCCATCTGAATCAGTAAAGTCAAATAAATATATTTTAGGGCACACAGACATAACAGCTCAAACTGCAGCCTTTTGTAAGTAATCCATGTTCCTGTGGTTGAAAATCACCTACGTTTTTGCACATAGGATGCACCTTTCAGGCAGAGAACTCACCCTGTGAGAGATGTTTTGGTTCCCCAAGCAGCATTTCACAAAATATTACAACTGCCTCTTGTACTTTGCAGGTACAATTTCTATTCTATTATCTTTTCTCCTACACATTATTCTGAAAGAGTTACAAAAGGAGAAAAATCTCCTGAGAAGCCTGCCACAATGAAAAGCTATTTGTGGTCAATGTGATATGTACATTGATTAAGTTCCCTGTGCAGTTCTCAAGTCCACATCATCTTCTGAATACTAGATTTTGCTTTTACATCTCGAATGTAGTCAAGATGTGTAAAAATTAATGTAAGCTGGTGAGTTCTTATTAGATACACAACTGAAGGGTCTCAAGCGGATAAGCTACTACTCCCCAAGTCACTTGCGAGTTATATTTGCTAGCTGAGTCTAATCTGCCCGGTTTAGGTACCAGCTTAGTAGTAACTGAAGGCAGATGGTGACTGGAGCTAGGGCTCTTGAGTCAAATCATGCCAAAATGTGTTGGAAATGTGTTTCAGCACCAGCCCCAATGCTCAGCTCTGTCAAACAACTGTCAGAGCCCTTGCTGTGAGGTGGGATATGGGACTGCTGGCTTCCTGCATGAGAAACAGGACAGCCCCCCGCTCTTCAGTGCCCAGAAAGAGCCTCAGCACACCCCTCTCCTGACAGCCATCAGAAAAGACGTAGAGGAGTGACCAGGAGGAGCGAGAGAGAATCAGGTTGGGAGAAAGAAGTAGGAATAGAAAATGAAATGAGAGCAACAGATGAATAAATTGATAATAAAGCTACAATGAGACAATGAGAGGAAATGTATAAACACAAATCTGTGATGTCAGAAAAGGTGTTCAGCAAGGGCATTGCTCAGCAAATTGAGATGAAAATAAACAAACCCAAACGTCTGTATTTGTGTATAGCCAACAGAAAACTTTTTGATACTATCATGACAGTTTTAATGTTGGGTTTTCTCGTGTTGAAATTTATTCACCTTTTGGTACAATCTTGGGAAAGATCTGCTCTTTGGAACATTTCAAAAAGAAAATTATTCTCTAAAAAATGCTTCAGTCACCTTTGTTAAAACTAGTCTCCTGTAACTGCAGTCAAAACTTAATGACTAAAATAAAATACATTCTCAAAAGAGTAAATCTGTAGCTGTAAGAGAGATGGATTAGAAATTAAATGCTTGATAATGATATCACCTCTAAGTGATCTGTCTCCACAGTGAGAGGAGAAGATGAATAAAAGACACATGTATGGGAAGAAGAGGAAGGAAGGTGAACAAACTAACCAAACGAAAAGTTTTAAGACAGTTACTTTGTATAAAGCAGGTATTTGAATTACCATATTGAAGTATTTGAACATTTTTGTTTTTTGTAGTCAGAAGGCTTTAGTAAATACAATAGAAACAGGACATAGAAAAGAAAAGATCTTCAAGAGCACTAATAAGGAACAGAAATGGGAGCAGGTGCCCAGAGCCTGCCTATACAATATTTTCATTTTAAGGACTGATGTTAGCTACATATTTCCATATGAATACCTGTGACATTGGAGTATTTTAAGGCTCCCTATAAAAATATGGTATCAAAGCATTGAAATCTCTTCCTCTCAGTGTGGGCTGCTTATTTTTATACCCTGTTCAAGATAATAAAAGTACTTGGCAAGACCTGGTATTTCGCGTACAAGCAACAGTAACGGACAATTGGCTTCTGGCCTGGAGCTGAAGAAAAGTGAGGTTGCATCCATCTGCCACCAGGTACGTAAGCATTCCTCAGCAATGCCCGTGCCCCTTTAGTAAGATGATCTGGGATAAAGCATGACAAATCAGTCTCTGTATCCTTTCTTTAAAGACATTACACATTTTTTCCTAAGATTCTAAGGACACTCCTGAAATGGGGAAATTCTCAGTGTTCCCATCATATTAATTTCTCTTTCTGCAAAAAAACTTCCAGTAAACAACACATTGCCTTCATGAACATGCAGACTGACTGAGATTTCAGGATGGTCTGAGTGACAAGTGCGTAAATCTAGAGTAACAGCTGCACAGTCAGTGACGTTACTTTAGATTCAGGCTGATTCATCTGAGATCGGACTCCAGCCAAATCGATGTCTACATGCACAGAAAATGTAGGTCCCCTTCCAAAGAGCTGCCATTGCACATATGAAGAATGCATGAACATGAGGCTAATTCTGCAGGATTCCTCTGTAGCACAGTGTCGGGCTTTCAAACAGTTAACTTATGACCATTATCTGTGACTGCACTGTAGCTCTTAAGGCAAAAATCAATCATTTTCTTTGAAAATCCAGAGTGGAAAAAAACATGTGAACGATGAGAGGAGATTATATGGTTTACAAAATTCTGTCTCCTCTCTGAGCCACATCCCTGTGATTTCAGCTAAGGTCATATTTTACAGATGAAGTATTAGCCTTCTGAAAAGCATCTGCCTTATGTGTCTTGAGAGTTGGAATTTAAAAATAAATCGGCTTAGCTTAGTCCCTCAAAAGATTTATCTTTTCAAAGAATGTAGGCCATGTGCACAGGATGGAGAACCATGCTCTAGCATGTGGTTATTCAGAAAGGATGTGAGAGTCAGGGGACAAAATTACTCATGCTGAGGTCGCAAAGCGATGTGTAACATGTTCCTTACATTTACAAATGAGAATCTGAAGTAGGAGCCGGAGAGTATGTTACTTTGCGAGAAGAGTGTCTGCTTCTTGTGTCCAATCTTTGAGAGGAGTGATGAGAAACTCAGGAAAGTTCAATAAAGAGTAACATAACAGTCTAGAGAAGAGGGGTAAGGAATGGAAAACAATCTTTCAAGGCTGATTCCAGCAGCTTAGTATGCTTAATTTAATGAAGCAAAGGTCAGGAATGTCATGAGCACATGTCAGAGAAGAATTATTCCACCTGATCTTACTTGATCTAGTGTCATCTTGTGTAAGCCACCTCTTCCAGGCCTTCTCTGTAACTGATGGAAAAAGAAAGTATCACCGGCCCATGGTGCTTGTGGTCCAGCATCAAATAAATGTCCCAAACATCTTAGACAAATCATTATGTGTCTCCATGGCCTACAGGGGGAAACCAAATGATTAATTCAGACTAGGCACCTGGTTCTGAGGCAGTCAAATTCGGAAGAGATTAATCCCCACATGTACTATATAGGAACAAAGCTATGCAACAGTGCAGGACGGTGTTTAGCGAGTTCTGTCAGTTAAAAGTTGAAGCTAGACTAATTCAGGATATAAATAAAGCAGAGTTTTAAAACTTCTCATAATTAATTAACAGCTGGATCGATTTACTAGAAAATGTAGTAGATCTTTCATGACTGATCATTTTAAAACCAAGACTTGCTGGGTTTTTTTCCATAAAATGCTTTAGCTCCAAAAATTAATTTCAGACAAGTCCTACATCTTACATTAATTTAGTAGTGGGATTCAACTGTCCTAAGTTAGGGATCTAGAAATACTTCAGTTACAACTAAACCACAGGCTGAGGTGTTTTCCTTACAAAAAGTAGGTACCTCCAGGGAGTTGATATATTTAATCTTACAAACAAGGCAGAGAAATTGTTTACTGGAGTCACTTGTTTTTTTTCAGTTGTTTCTAAGGGATGCACTAGGGAATTCACACTGACATAGGACATTTAAGTTTTTTCCATCCTATCTGAGTGAGACTATTCTTGTGCTAGATGGTTTCTACTAGCCTGACAACTCACGAAGCTTTGACCAAAGTTAAGGGCAGTGCTTTCACATCTTGTCCAAAATTGTACATAGGTCCTCTCTCTAATGCAGATCTTGACATAAAATGCCAAATTCCCTCAGTTTTCCCTGGGCATATTACTGTCTTTCTGGGCTCTTATATCTGTAAGACAAAATACAATTCTGTTGAGTTACATGCCAATGTAAGAAGAGCAATGTTTTACTCATTGACTTGATTCCCATGCCCATTCTAAGCAACATTAACTTTTTTTCCACTTATTTTTATGGAAAATAGAAAAACAAAGCTATTTGCAGTTTTCTACTCTAGAAAGTCCAGCAATGCAGGATAAGCAGAATATTTTTATTAATATATTCTCATCTGAGGGAGTTCATCTGAAGAATCATTAAACCTCAGTCATAAAAACATGAGGACAAAATAATGGCTTTGTATTCCCAACTGACCACTAGAAAAACATTTGTTCCACTTTAATCATGAATAATTGGAGAATAAAGATACTTAGAGACAATGCTGTCCATATCCTAGGCCTTGTCCTTTGTTCAGAGGGAATCTGAAATGTCATTGCTCAGTTATATCTTGTGTTAATACACACAGACAAAATTTCCCTGTCCACTCTTCATACATGTCAATGTTCGCTTCACAGACATGTTTTTAGAAAAAAAAACCTGAAAATGCTGTCTTGTACAAAAAAGACCTTGATAGCAGGTGTTTCTTCCAACTCTTGACTAATAACAATGTGACGCTTTCTAAAGTCTCCAAGTACCCCTTTAACTTCATTAAATGCAAAAGTAGTTTCAGAGTTCTTCTCACAGGCTTTGGGCTCATGCAATGAATCAGTCCCAAAGTTGAATATGAAAAGCTGCATATTCTTCTGCACTATCAGCACCACTCTGTCTTTCCTACAGAGATTCTCAGAGAGAAGAAATATTTTGTAGAGAGAAGCAGCACAGTCTGTCCAGAAAAATCACATTTATCCCTCTGCTGAAGTGCTTTATACATCTGCCGTGCTGGGGCCAGATTTGCCTCTGTATGCCAATTTTTCAAAAGAAAAGCCTCAGCTTTCCAGATTAGTAGTGGAATATGTTTCCGTAAATCAGCCAGACAAGCAGATCACATACACCTCCATCTGTACTGCACCTGAACATAAACCTTAAAAAAAATCCCACTTCACAAAAACTTCTGTAACAAAACAAAACATCTACCTACCATGAGACAAAAAATTCTAAATATGGGAAGAATTACGTGAAAACCACACCGTTATGAACTCTGTCAGAGTGTTATTGACACACACAACTCTTTACAGAGAAACTGTCACTGGAAGTACATAGCCAAAGGTACCCTGAGCAAATCATCAAAGGAGGCAGTCTATGAGTACACCAACAGAAAAGCTGAGGGCACCACGTCACGCAGGTCCAGGGGGTATTTGTGCTCTATGGGACAACTGGCAGCAATAAGGCCATGGAAAGTGACCCTACTAGCCCCAGTCCCTGGTGAGGCCAGTTCTCAATCACAGAAGCTGAGCAATACAGAAGCACGGAAGCATACCCACAGAGAGATTCAGCAGGTAACCACAGCCCTCTCTTTGGCTGATGTCTATATCTGAGCTGATTCTCTAGATCTCCCTTAGAGCTAGTGAACAGAAGCACTTGTCCAATAAAGGTAATATGTTACCTGTCCTAGATGGCTCTGATGACTATGAAATGCATCCTTACGTCTTGCTGGAATGTAGACATCTGAACTGCAGAGATCTACCCTCCAGTGAAACTTATCCCAGAGAAAATGTCTGACAGTGCAAAGACACTAGGGGACAAAACTGCCAATGTGAGAAGCATCTGGTCTCTCTTTGATCCTGTGTGCAGTATTATGGCTAAAACAGGCTGTGAAGCCTCTTCATAGGTGGAAGAGAGGGTTTAATCCTACTGCAACAGACACAGCTCCTTGATTTGAGGGTTTCTAAGAGGATCAGAGTGTGACACTGAGGTTTTATGGGGTACATTCACTCCTGATTGTATAATACTAGAAGGAAGTGTTCACACTACAAACCACAAATGTTCATCATAAAATACAGTTTCAGTGATCACAGCATATTACAGAAATACACAAGGTCTTTAGACTGCAGAGATGCTTCAGTATCTTGGAGAGCTGCCGAAGGGCAGTTCCCATGGTGAAGAATATTCCAAACTGTAGAGCCCTGGAAGCCTCAGCTGTTGTCTAAACCTGACATTTCTGCTACTTCTCTTTGCATTCTTTTTGCTCAAAGCAGGCAGCTGACAAAAATGACAGTTCCTTTCAGTTGCTGCCAGAGTCTGGGGAAATACATGCTGTGTGGAAATGTTTTACTGCTCTCTAAATTGCAACAATACGAATTTTTATTATTAATATTGATATTAATATTGGAAAAACATTTAACAGGAAAACCTGTTTTATTCCATATCCATCAAGAGCAAGATCTGAAGGGACCAAACTTCCCAGAAACAAGAAATCCCAAGTTTGGGTTATCTTCAAACCAAATATATCTGAAACAATCCTCCAGAAGAATAGGATCAAATGACAAGGAATAAAGAGTTACTGCTGCAAGAAGCTGTTTCCATGAGCAATAAGTAACTTTCTCATAAACAAATACTATAAAATTTGTGGTGTTTTTCTTTCAGGGAAACTAGCAGTCAGAAAGCTATTTCATGCTTTGAAGTGAAATTCATGTTAAGCAATTCTTTTCAGCCTAGTGGACCAACAATTTTGTTTTTAATTAGACTTCTATTCCTTATCCTAGCTTCAAATAATAGAGGACTCATCAGTTTTCCACTGTAAACTATTGATATTGGCTACATTAGCATAACACGCACTATAGCTCTGGCTAGCCTTTGTTTAAATGTTATACATGCATTCTCTGCCAGCACTGGGTTTGGCAGAGAAGCAGAATAGGCAAAGGCTGGTGTGGGCAGGTACTGGAAGTCTGCCACTCTGTCACTGTTCCTGAGTTCCATTCATTTGCATAGGTGACCCTCTTGGGCTGCAATTCGGTTTTAGAAGCACATAGTTCCTAGAACTCAGCTTCTGGGTATTCTGTTAATTTCAAAAAGAAAATGTTCCTTGAAAACAGAAAAATTAACAAAGTTGACCAGAAATTTCTATAGGTAGAGATAAACAGCAGAAAGGTGGGAAAAGGCATCTTCATTACCTGTAAGACCACTACCCTCAAGGGTGGTGTATATAACAAAGGAGTATAGAAGGCCCAGCACACCCAAGGAAGAAAGTCAGTGTGCATTCCTTTATGAGATTATGCTGATCCCTTTGATCTCAGGAGAAACCCTCCTAATTGCTGGAAGGAAGTAGTCAGCCCTCCTTTCCTCCTCTGCTGCTCTGAAGGAAACAGCAATTGCATCTCCAGCACCTTCAAAGACTGGCAGAGGAGCAGCTGGCAGCACAGTCCATGGCACGTTACTGAGCAGCCTCCTCACATGCTCTCCAGGAGACTCTCTTACCCATGGCTGGGGTTGCCACCTAGAAGGACCACAAATCTGGATTTCAGAACGGGTATGGGTTTAATTTATGCACTTGGGAGGAAATGCTGACTTCTACTCTGCATTTATTCTGGGGATATGATTATTTTCTTTTTTAGTTATTCCTGCATCTCACACTTCACATGGCCTCTACAGAAACATTTTCCGGCTCTGTAATACTGTCAGTAGGCAGGGTTACCCCACTCGTAATACTTGCTGTGTCAGTTAGTTGTCAGCAATGTCACAGGATTTGCATACAGCTTTCACTTGAAGTTTAGCCTCTAATAGAAAAACAAAATGACTGACATACAAGAACTGATTAGAGGGAACATAAAAATATAACCACTAGATGCATAGGCATGTACTGCAGTTTGATAGAGACCAAAAGTCATGGTGTGGTGCGGTGCCAAGCTCACGATTCACATCTAATTCAGTGATATCACTTACCCACAAGCAAGTTAGAATCATGCCACAAGAATTTCCTGTCATTTCTTTCTTTTCCTCTTGATAATTTTCAATATCTGTTTAATACTCCAGCTGCATTGGGGACCATGCCTTTAAATAGCTTTTAAATAGCCTCTGCATTCTCAAAGCAAAAATTTTTAGCCTTCTTATGCCATGAAATGAAGTCACAGAGATGTCACTTTTCTCATAGTCTCAGCACCTGCTGCTTGTCTGGCTACAAAGACAGGAAGGAATACTGTGGGCTCATTAACTCTCATTCCAACTCTCAACCAAAAAAAAATAGTCACTAAGCAAAAGTAACCAACAACATTCCTTCCTGACACACAGAGCATATTGCTGATATAGTGCTGGTGAAATGTTGTTTCCTAGGAGCTGAGCAACCCTGTTGTCACATCAGAATTCTCTAAGTGTCATTTTTTAATAGCTCTTGAATAACTTTTATTACAAATATTTGCTCAATCAAGTTATTACATTCTGAAAACAGATAATGAGTATTTTATCTGTGTAGATTTTATGTTGAGAGAAGATTTTTGAACAAGCATTTCTAATTTCACTACAACTAGAAACATGCCATTGTGTTGTGGTAAGTAATAAGTTTTGACTACCATTCCTCATTTGCAGCAACCTAATATTCGGGTTGAATGTTGAAATAATAAGAAGGAAAATTGTAAATATTTGAAAGTTGTCTTGGGCTCCACATCAGCACTTTCATGTTTTCTCCAGTCACTGCTAATTGACCATTCCTTGGTTCTCAAGAGAAGCCCATGTCTTCATACACTGATCTCCCCTTTTCACATTTTACGTGTTTCAGGTACAGCTCCATCAACTTAGACACCATGTCCATATTCAAACAATTTCCACACATCTCAACCTTGTGTCTGCTGCATCCAGCTGACTAGACAGGAAGGGCAAAGAACAAAATCCATGCAGAGGGACAGAAGAGACATTTGGGCTTGTGAATGTGAACCCACTCTAAGTATTGTTGCAGGATGAGAGACTGTAAACTGGCAAGTTAATGAAATATTTGTGCTGGATTTCTCAGGGTTGATGCCTTCATTATTTAGTATCATTGTAATCTCAGTGGTTCAAATGTGAGTACTGCTACCAATGGCTGTTCCTCATGCTGTTATCTTATCCCATGACCTGCTTTGCTACAGTACAGAGACAAATATTTACCATATCTAATTTAAATGTTCGTTGTCCAGTTTAAGCTGCTTAGGCAGGCTTTTCCATACCTATCTAAGGATCTTTGAAAAACTTCGTGAAAGTGTCTGTTTCTCTCCCCTTATAAGAAAGGAGCTAAATTACTATCTTTGTTAGTCTAGTTCCCCTGTGTATTCCTAATTTAGCTGTGACAGCTAGAGTTAAGCAAGACAGATTCCATACTAAAACATTAAATTGCCTTTTAGTCTCATATTCAGTGACCTGTTATAATTAGCACATGTAATATAAATTCTTCCCAATTTTCTTTTAAAATTAAATATTCTAAACTGTGAGTTGCTTGGGTAATTCATACCTTGGCATTGGTTTTTCAGAGCTGTGCCACCTTAGTGAAGCAACACAAAGAACCATATGTCAGGTTCAGAGTCATATTCTGTAATTCTAAGATAAAGACAGGAAAAAAAAATAGCCAATTTTTCACAGAAAGGTCAAGTGAAAATACAGATAAAACAGCTGTTCAGAAAAATAGCTCCAAAAGGGGGGACCACCATCAACCTAATTAACCATGTTCTTCCTCATTCATCTCCTCTCACCAATAACATAAATTCAGATAACAAATAGGTAAGAAAAGGTTTCATAGTATATTTATTTCCAGAATCTATTTATAAGGTTCACAGTGGGGAAGGGTAGCATATAGGAAAGCTTTCTGTTACTGACAGCACTCTTTGCAAAGCATCTTTCATGTTTGTTTTACTGGGAAAACTTGGTGAGAGGAAATGTCTCTGAAAGCAGCTGATGCTTTTGGGTGTATTTAATCCTGCTCAGTGCTCTCTAAGTACCCTTTCTACTGATCAAATTGTTTGTGCACTCACTAAGGTCTGGATGCATAATTGTGAACTGACTTCCTTTTAAAGGTAGACAGAATTAAATAAAATATCTAGGCATATATTGCACAATAACATGTATAAAAGAAGATAGAATGATTGCATTGAATCACAAAAAGTTATACAAATAGACAAAAAATCAGCCCCATCCTGTTAATTAAAGAATACCACCAATAAACCAAGAATACAAAAACCCACATTTGCATAAAATTTGCTTAGAACTCAACAAGCAACAGTGTAAAATAGATGCATTTATAATATTTCCAAAGATAATATTTTCCAAACTAGCTGTTGATCTATTCCCTAAGGCAGGGTGCTTGAGACATTGTTTTTTTCTTCTCTGAGGATGCAGTGGAACATTTCTGTAATCCCCCAACCCCAGAGGTTGGGCAGAAGGCAGCTGAACTGGAGGTGATCCTTTGCCCTTCACTCCCAGCAGTCTCTCAGTGCCTCTGGTCCTGTTCCTGCCCCTGCACCTTCAGCTGCACACGCAGGAGTGGTGGTAAGCACCAGGGGTGGACTTCAGCCATGGCTCTGCACCTCAGTTTCACCCCATTGCCCACCGATAGCAGAAGAACCGTTTGTACTTACAGTCCACGCTCAGCCACGTGCAGCTCGTGTGTCAGCTCTTTTCAGCAGCAGAGGCAGCCACTCCACATGCAATCACAGCTAGAGACAGTTTTCATTGAATAAGACCCTCAAAGATAAACAACTTTGCTATTAGTGCAGTGTAATGAAAATAAAATTGATGGCAGATGGTTGCCAATGTGTCTTCTTCAGACACTTCAGAAAAACATAGGGCATTGCAGAGAGACACAACAAGCGTAAAACAAAAACTGGTGGAAATGAACAGTGTTGTGGATTCACCACTCTCTTACAGACTCCATTAACCATGGGAAAGAGGAGGAATTTGGAGATTTACCCCTTTTTAAACATATACAACAATCTTTATAGCCAAAATAAAAACATTTAATAATGTAAAATATTGGAATATAGAAGTCTAGAAATACAAAATAAAAGTATAATATACTACGCCTCCTGCACAGAAAAGAAAATAACAGAGAAATATCTGTTGTTATTCTAAGAGTTTATAATTGTCATCTAAAACACAAGGAATGTGTTTGAGTTGTGTGTAATTGTTTGGACATGTATTTTAAGCAACAGACCTGAAATTAGAGCAGAATGGAGAAATAACTATTTTTGCAAGCTTTTCACACAGGCCAGCTCCATTGAAGAGCTGTGTCTTTTACTGATTTATTCTATATTTCATTGAAAGCAAAATGCACTTGCCTTTGTTAATAAGGAAATTGTAAAAGACAAGAATATAAGATTTAGTATCTGTGTGTGTGCCTATGCACACTTAAGTGCTGATTTTATTTCAGCATTTTACCATCAGCTGTCTCAGTATTCCAGCAAGTCATGGTCAGCCCAGCCAAAAGCAGCCTGTGATAGGAATTGTGAGAAGTTCCAGGCTAATAACAAGCTGTGTAACAACACATCTTCTTTTATCAGTTTTAAAATGATGTTTTTTCTTCAATTTCACGGTAAGTTGACCTGTTCTTCTACTACAAAGTACTATTCTTGGACCACACATGACATAATTTTGTCAAATCTATTATTTAAACTAGATCAGTCCTACTCTTTTCAGAATCTACTACCTTCACTTTCAGATTTAATTGCATCTGTCAAAAAAGTTTCTATGTATTTATCAAAGATCTCTTAAAGCAACTTTTGTTCCTGTAACTCTAGCTTCCAGTATCAAGGAGACGAAAAGCATATGAGATCAAGGAGTACTGCTCTTTCATTTCTCTCTTCATCACCTCTCTTAGTTTTGTGGGGTGGAAATCCCACCAAAATATCCTAGTTACTCCACTGGCCTGTATTTTTTATGAAGATAGAAGAAGACTTAGAGGGACCCTCCTTATACTGCCGCTGTCTGACACCTGTGGAGTGCCATTTGAAGAGATGGCACCCTGTTAGGATGCTATTAGCCCTAGGCTGTGGCAGAGAACTTTGAAACCCACTTGCAGCTTCAAGCTCCTGTCACCATGGAAAAGAATAGGCCAAGACAAGGATTTGTGGTCAGAAGTTGAGTCAGAAAGTTTTGGCAAGTGGTATGATTGCTCAGATGTCAAGAATAAAAAAATCAATGATAATGATAAAACAATAAAGGAATGAGAATCCAAAGCAGATGATTAGGTTTGCAAAAAAGATAAGATACATATTGTGAAAAATGTGTTCACAATAACTGCTCATTTTTCACAAAGGACTGTGCATTCTTACCATCAGTCTTTCATTAAAATCTGGGTGGGTGATATAGATCCCCAGACCAGCTGCAAACTATGTGCTATGCCTTGCAGCTACTAGGTGTCTCAAGGACTATATCAAAACGTACTAGAGCAATTCCCCAAACTTGAATGACAATCTAGATGGAAGAAAATTGTTGGGAAAAAAAAAATGTATCATTCAGAAGCTTTCCAGAGATTGTCTGGGTTTTTTCCCATAACATTTTGGTTTTTGGGTTTTTTTTTGTTTTTCTTTTTTCCCTCCTAGTGCTACCACAAATGCTTCAGAAGCTGGGAAAGATGAGTGACTCCATCCTTCCTTCCAGTGATGCTTTCCTTATCTCAGGGGATTTTTTTTTTAATTATTTTTTTATCACTACTAAAACAAATGATTCAAATTAGACCATAAGCCAAAAATTCAAATAAGACGACTACCCACTTTGTTAGGGAAAGTTAACAACTACTGGTCAAAAATTATCTCTTTTTTTCCCTTGAGGGAGACAGGACTGCTTATGTTACAGTTGTATCAGTCAGTCATTACTACTGGTCCTTTGTTTATATCACTTTCAAAAACAATGTTACTGTTTTTTCCATCATATGTTTGATTACTAGCAGAGTTTATGATGAAATTTTCTGTGCCTTTTCCCTTTCCCAATCATTAGTCTGAGCGTAGCCTGTTTTATTTTTCAGGATGGTATGAAGTGCTACCGCTTAACATAAGAAGCTATGAAAACAGCATAGTTTACCTTTTTAAATCATTAGCAACTACAAACTGTAATATTATCTAGCCAGAATAAAAGCTGAAACTTTTGAATATGTTGCAGAGTCAAGGGGTTGTATTATTTCTAGCTGAAAAAGATGTTTTCTCTTTTTCTACAGAAACAACATAAATCAATGTGCTTTCAGTGCCATCCATTTAAAACAACATAGTGATTCTGATGAAATTGAAGGATTAAAAAAAAAAAAAAAATTTGAACAGTGAAGCCTTTTACTTTGAAAAATGTTGAAATTAGCCATTGTGACAAATGGGTTTGATTATTGTTTCAAATCTGCAAAATAACAAAAGCTCACAAAACATCTCAGTATCTCTTTAGTTTCACTTTTTTTTTTCCCCAAGCTTTTTTGTCTACATTTTTCCGTCAAAACATGCCGTACAACTCTGTTGCTATATTCTTATCCGTACAAACACTCATTTTTCCAGACCTGTTCTTTACTGATCTTTTTTACCCCCTGGCTTTTGAGAGAAACAGACTAGGTATGGACATCAAATAAAAAATATGTGCTCAATATCTTTATCAGAAAAATAATTATAATTTTTTTTTCTAACCATCACTCAACTCTGTTTTTTTTTTTATATAAGACAGAGATAGACAATATCAAAGTTATACTGAAATGAGTCCCAAATATTTTTTTAACTTAGACTTTCTGTCATGAAGCCTATCCTGCTGCTGTACCCATGAAGATTTACATTTGCAACCTATCTGCTCGCTATCCTGAGAAATGCAAACTTTGCAAACTGCCAGAGGACTCTGTTTCAAGAAATGCCCAGAATCTGCTTTTTTGAGGATCTCAGGAATAATCCTGTAGGCTCCACCAGAGCACGCTCGGAAGGTCGTTCCAAAGATCACAGCAAAGCATAACCAAGGACATCTGAAAGAGGACAAGGACATCTGTGAAAGCAAATGTCTGCATTAGAACAATTTTTTTTTTTTTTTTTTCTAATTCTGTCCCTGGTTAAAACAGCAATAACCTATTAAAATCATTTAAGTTTAACAAAAGAATTAGACTGCAGCATTTTGAACAAAATAGTGCATAGTATAGTAATATGTGAGAAATTGGGAGCATCAGTACATTTCTGAATGTATAAATGTGTGCTATGCTTTTAACAGACTACACTTTGCATTTGAATTATTTTAGCCACTTCAGTACATTGGGCCTGATTCCTCTTTTGTCTATTTTTATTCAGCGAGATCACTTGGCTAAAAATACAGATTCAGTGACTCTGGAAAGTATTGTTAATGTCTATTCATTTTGCAGAAATTTGATGTCAGAATATGCCTTAGCTTATTTTTCTCAAGTTTTTTTTTCAAAGTGAAATGACAGAGAAAAAAAATCATTGCTAAGACTTTAATAAGAACAAACACTTGTTCCTTGTTACTCCCAGCAGCAACTTTTTTCTGACTGCAAATTCTTACTGGTTTTCCTTGCTTATTGTCTATAGACCTATTATCTTTACAGAAGCTACAGATTTAATTAACTCAGCATATGAGATTTATCTCCTCTTATTTTTTTAAGTTGTCTGTGTGTAAATATTGCTGTCCCTGGGGGAGAATGGAATGCTCATGTTGAATTTACAGCATCCATAACTCCTTCAGCTTTGGACTGGAACAAATACAGAAGTAAAAATCACTTTTCAAGGCCTTTGCTCTCTGACCAGGCTGAGAGGAGAGGGCATGGGGGATCCTCCTCATGTAATTTTACATCTCCTATCTTTTATTTTTTTCTTGCATTTGTCCATTTGCATTGTCCTGCTGATGGTTGTTGGAGGTAAAGGTTCATCTTTGCTCTGAGGCAGCAAAGAAGATGCCTCAAGTGTGTGGCTAGTGCAGTTTTTTCTCCCATCAGAGCTGACAGTGCTCCATGGCTTTGGTTCACCTCATTGCACCCTCCAGGTGAGTGCATTTCAGCCATGCCACAAGGGTTGATGCTGCCTCCAGAGAGGTTATCTCCCCTGAGCTCTGGGAATTCGGCTGAGTGTCTGGAGCAGGAGGCAGCTCTCCCTGTGCTCCCAGTGTAACTAAGGGAGCGAGACAGGCTTCTCCACATGGGAAGGTATAAAAGTATCTCAGCTGGAAAATTCCAGTGAACTGACACCCCAAGACTCAGGTACCACCTCATGAGGCTGGGAGCTCAGGGACAGCATGGACTGGACACCTGCTGCCAGGCTTCCTTTGTGGGAAACACTGTTTTACTGCTTTTAGTCTTGATATAACATTCCAAAAGCCTCTAATGGGTTTGCCAGCTCATTTGCTTCACACACAGCACCAGGGGCTGTCCTTTAAGGGTCAGTCTGCTGGGTAGTACATTTGGTAGTGCTTAGACTAGGCAGATAACCTACAGGCATGTAGCACTCTTTGGATGAGAAGTCCCTAGTGGTTTTTTTCTGTCTTTAGTGAGTACAAGTTGAAGGAATTGGAGAGGGATGGTTCAGCCTAGAGAAAACAAGACTAATGGCAGCAGTCTTGCAACGTGTGTAAGACCCTTTAGAGGGAACGTGAATAAACTCTGCTCAGTGACCACTGTGGTGAGAAAACACATTAATGGGATTCTGTTACTGAAGTTTCACTTAGCTATCAAGAAACTCTTTCTATAGTAAGTATCACTAACTACTGGAAATGTTGCCAGGAATGGTTTAGCTACAGTTAACTCTGGCTAGGGACAAAGAGACGCAGTACACAATCTCTGAAGTTTCTATTTTACCATTAGTTCGTTTCGATGAGGCACCATGGCTTTTAACATACAGGGATTCCGACTGGATGTCTGTTCTGCCCGTTCTGATTTTTGGCTCTATTTAACTGTGGAAATGAAGACATCTGTTTCTCAATCTGTAACTCAACATAAAACCTGTTTCACAACCTCATGCCTGAACATAAACGACAATAGCACGAAGGCTGCTCAGCCAGAGCCTCTCCTGGCTCTTGTTGAATTGCAGAAACATTGGCAGAAGCACAGGAAGGCTGAAGATCATGATGATCTAGTGCAATACCCTGGCTCAAACAAGAGTCATCTAAAGTAGGTTGCCCAGGACTACATCCAGATTGCTTTTGAATATCTCCAAGGATGAAGACTCTACAACCTCTCTGGGCAACTTGTGCCAGAGTTCGACCACCTTCCCAGTAGAAAGGTGTTTTCTTGTGTTCAGAGAGAACCTCCTGTGTTTCAGTTTATGCCCAGTGAAGACCTCTGGGATTAATCTGTCTCATTTCTCTTTCTTTTTTCCCCCCTCTCTTCCACCACATGTTTATACACATTGATAAGTTTCCCCTAGAACCATCTTATTTTTAGGCTTAACAGTCTTAGCTCTCACATCCTCTCCTCCTGTGTCAGATGCTCCCATGCCTTCCTGCTCCTTTGCTGGACTTGGCTCCGATATGTCCATCTCTGGATTCAGTACTCCAGCTATGTCTAACCGGTGCTGGAGATAGTGACAATGAGAGTAATAATGTTGAGGGTTTTTTAAATGTAAAATGAATCTCCACTTCAAGAAGAGACTAATTTGTATAAGGCTGCCACAAGTGTACCGCTTAGTGCATGGGATCAACCAACAAGATTTAGCTATGATGATAGCATGTTTCTAAAGCTACCTTTCACGAGCTGAAGGAGAGTGAAACAAACTTAACTGCTGTCTCAGAAAATTTTCTCTTTTCTGAGAGTTTTGGGGGTTTTTTTAATTACATGGGCTTGTTATTTTTTTTCTAAACCTTCCAAGGACATTATCAGGGGGAAAAACAAAAGAAAACAAAACAATTTAATAAAAACCTGTTAGTTGAAAGGAAATCTTGCTCCTCATACAATATTGAATGAACTATACAATCAGCCACTAAATTGCAGTGTCTTGCCCAGAAATATTGGATATGTATATAACTACTCACTGCAAGAACACCTTCCTCTTTCCCGTTCTATTAAAACACTAAATGTCCATAAAGATTTTTTAGGAGGTTGTAAGCCACTTACAATTGAAATGACAAAAGGAGTTCCTCATTTGATGAGACGTGGTTGCAAAAGAATACACAAAGAACAACAAGAGGATCCCAAAAAACTATAGAATCTTACAGCAAGTAAATCCTTTAGACAATCTCTTTTCTAAAAAAATAGACAGGAATGTTTAATTTTCTTGCAAGGATAAAACATTTTTTATGCTGTCAACCCAACATATGAGCTATAAAAATAATAGATATTCTGTCATCCTATCTGGCTATGCCCCAAAACACAAGAGTTTTAAGGAAAAAGGTACTTGGAACTAAGCCACATCTGTGTTATGAACATCCCTGAAGACCCAAAATATGCTTGTGAAAGAAATGCAAAAGGAGTTTAAATACTACAAAGTATTTTATAATTCCATTTATGCACTCTTAAAAAAAAATAAAAAAAAAAATTCTGAATTACTGCTAATTTAAACCACTTCTTAACAAGAAAGCTTTATTATTTTGAGAAAAGAACATTCACCCATAAAACACCTGCAGTGGGGGACTAATCAAAAAGGCAGACACTGGATTAAGCTATTCCCTAAAGAGTAGCTTAAATTATTTACCAGAGCCCTCTTTCTTCATCCTGCCATTCTCCTCCTGTGTCACCCTCCTTGCGTGCCCTCTGTCCCAGCTCAGACATCTGGGCAGAGCACACTCATCAGTCCTGGATGAGATTGAGAAAATCCCCAAGAGGCAAACCATGGAGGTGCTCAGGACATGGAAGTGTGCTACCCTTGACCCAAAGCTCCCTAAACAGGCTTTCCTCAGGCAGCAGCTTGTCTACACCTGCCCACACAGTTCCTCCAAAATCCCATAGCTGCAGAAGGGTAATGTGCTCCTGCATCTCCGAAGAAACCCAAGCTGGGAAAGGGACCTCCTTTGCAGTCACTAAAACCTACTCAATCATTCATGGGAGCTGCAGTTTCTCTCAAGCTCTTGTTTGCTTTGGCAGCTGCCTGCTGTTTACACTTTTCTCTCCCAAGTGCTGCAGCTACCACTTACACAGCACAGAGATCGTGCTTGGCAATTTAGCACAAACAAATGTGGGATTTGCATGACCACACTGACAGGGCAGGTGGGATTCCTTTTCTCAAAAGCTAGATAGATATAAAATACAGTCCATGTAATGATCTAGACTTCCTTTGTTATTAAAGAGCATGAATTTATTCTTCTCAGATATGAGTTACATGATGTATTTCAATAATCTACATTAAGATGAAGCAAATAATTTCTTAGAAGTGTTTTTCTTTTTTTTCCTTTACTTACTATAAAAGGAGTCTTAGGTGACTAAATCAGATGCTAAAATGTTATCTGAGATTAATCCCATCTTGCTGGAGAGTTAACTATTCTTTGTATACAACAAATATGGACTACTCACATATACATTAATATCTTCCATACCACTGCTCATGAGGAAGAGATTTGCTTAAAAAGGAGGGAACATTTATTCTTTAGCATTCGTTCATCCATTATCACTCATCACAATCACTAGCTTGGCAGCCATATATCTGTCTGAAACACTATTTCTTACACAAATGTGTAACTTGTTTCTTGAAAGGTAAAATTAACCCAGAGGGAAATAGCTTATGCCTCATTTATGTGCAGTGACAGTAAGCACAGTACTTAAGTGGATAACAGAGGTCACTTTGAACAGCTACTTTTTACTCTGGCATGAAAGTGCCACTGGTATTACGTAGTTCAGTTCAAGCAAATGCCAGTAAAGTCAGTCTACACTGCAATATGCTTCCTTATATGTCACAGGCAAATTATTTTAGGAAAGTTTCTGGGAATATTAGCATCTTATTATTGGAACATACTTTGCCCTCTTTGGATTGTGGAGTCAACTGCTCCAGTTATCATCAATCAAATGATATACATTTCAGCAAAAGCCTTAAAACTCATGGTGACATTTTTGTATTTTGGAGCTCAACACTTCAGACTATTCCAGCACAGGAGTGAGTGGAAGATTGATCCCAACGTACTCTTTGTTCATATGATCCAGTTTTCTGTTTCAGTCCTCAAAGGACTGCCAAAAATTTGGCATCATTTTATACCTCTAAACATGTCAGACTGAGACTATGGGATATGACATGGCAAGCCTATTTAATAAAGGGACTGGGAGAAGCAAATGGGGAGGGGAACAAAGAAAACATTCTAGATTGATTTTTAAATATTGTGTCTTTCTGAACATGTTCAAAAGTCTGGGTGTTACTCTGGACTGCAAGGAAATAGAGAATTGCTCTTCTGGCAGGATGACCAAAGGCACAGAAGTTCTCTGTTCAGACATACATCCACAAATACAGAGCAGAACAGTGTGCCCACCCACCACGTTCAACTCTACAAGGACAAAGAAGCATTACTTTAAAGGAGCTTTTTTGTGTTTCTTAAAGTATTCACCTGCTCACACGTAACAGCAAAGAGAACAGAGTTGCTTCATTCCTCCACAACCAAAAGGCAAGCTATGGAGCTGAGGCTTGAGGTAAAGCTTAACAGAAGGCAAATGTCTTCACAGAGAGTGGAATGAAATCACAAGCCTCTTGTACACAAACAGGAAGTCTACTGCATATATATCTGACTCATAAAATAGAAAGGACATGGATGAAATCCAGGTGCTGCTGAGGAGATACCACCCCCACCAAACTCCAGAAAGCCATGCTCATCCCAAGAGGGTGAAAGTCACTTGGTGAAGCTACCCTTCAAGGTACCTTCTTCCCCACCTTTTTGTTTTCGTGTAATGGTGTTTATCCTATGAATTTCACTGGTAATAGAAACCCAGAAAGTGCAAGAATTCTGGAAAACACGTTCACTTTTGTTTACAGTGTTTTCAAAAATGCCAACTTGTGAGCCTGAAATGTTATGGTGGACTTCGGGGCCCTCTAGTGGCTTGGGAGAGGGGACATTGTGAAAGAGGAATGACAAATATTTCAAAATCTCAGCAATAATTCCTACCACTTTTGAACCAAAATACAAAGCATAATCGGAGTTGCCCCACCACTTCCAGTGGAATCAAATCTTCATTAGCCTGTGTCCCTACTTGGCTCTTCCACTCAACTTTTCTTCTTTGAAGTAGCACTAAACAGGATGTTGCACATTGCCATCCTTTTTCTCGAGCCAAAGGCCAGCTGTGGTCACAACATAAATCCTGGAATCCTCCTGTCAAGAGTAAAGGCATTGCCAGGCTGTCACGGATGTGAGAAGTCTGTAAACTGCTCAACTTTTCAAAGTTATTACACCAAGTATGGGACACAAAGTTGGCTTCCATCTTATTCTGCTTAAGCGCAATGACTGCAGGGTGCTCATTTACAGCAGAGTTTTTCTAGTTCCTATCTTACTCTGTAACTCCAAAACCTGGGAAACAGGGCAGTAGGCACTTTGAATCTCTTGCTGCTATGCAAGAACATGTCCCAGCATGTGAATAGAACCATAAAGCTGCACTACAGCCAGGGAAGCAGCACTCTTTACCACTTGAGCCCTGGAGGGATGCTACAGCAGGCCAGAACTGTGTTGCCTCAAATGTCATATGGCCTGAGGGCAGCCTAAGGCTTTGCAAAAAAAGCTGCAGCTGAGCCTCAAAACCGTATTCAGCAGTAAAGAGGTTGCTTAAGTGTTTTATTTTAAAAATGCTATGCTGTTTTGTGAGAAATCTGGATAGCTGACTATTCATCCAAAAATTTTGGAAGCCAGATTAAAGATTTCTTAAATCTCTTCAAACATCTGAAACTGCTGTAAAACAGTAGGAAGAAGACTTAAAAGTATTCTGTGAGGCTGAAGGAGTTCCCATAGAGGCCATTTCAGTACTGCTAGCCCAAAATATTTGACATTTGAGGTAAGTGTCTTACACTGCATTATCATGATTTGTTCAAATCTTCACAGTGTAAGAAAGGCAGTATGGGTTTCCTTTTGTCTAATTTCTAGTCTTCAACCTTCTGTATAACCTTTTCTAAATAAAATTTTCTTTTAGATCCCAGCTAGAAACCAATTTTTATGTAAAATTGGGAAGTACCACAAATCTCTCAGAGCCTCAGGGAAAAGCAGCTCCTGGGGAGGACTTGCCATAAAATCACAATTGGCAGCAGAGCAATTTACTGCTGTTGTTTTACTTAGAAATATCTACTGCATATAAACTCAGGTCTTCTTTTAATCAAGATAAACTTCATGCCGTATTATTGTTCAGTTTCAGAAGATATTTTAGAGCACACACATGGCGAGAAATAAAAGAAAGATCATGTTTGTGCTGCAGCTTAGTTTATGGGTTGCTTTTAGCAATCGTGTCAGGATGTGAGGGGCAGGTACTTGAGGAGACCCCAAAAGCCCTGTTGTGGTCATTGCAAACAGGAAGGGTTAGGTATGAACACAAAAATATCTTTAGCTGACCAGTGCTGTGACTGTTTATTAACCATTATAGACCCTTGAGACCCAAAGATTTGGTAGACATGACCCCATTTAAAGTAGGCACCCTCTCTCCTCTCTTGCGAAAGCCTGACTTCATGACTTGGCAATATGGAGGAGAGGGATGCTGACTTTAGCATTCTACAGATGGCAGCAGACAGCACATCAATACAACACAACAGCCTGTCAAGCAAAGATACCTTGCCCCTGGAAGCAGTCTAGCTGCATGAGGACAGAGTTTTGTTGTGTTAAGTAGCTGAGAGAAGCCCGGTGCTGTGGCAGAAGAACAATACTGCCTCTGATAACACTTACCTGTGCCAAGCGTGGCATCACGCTGGTCCTCACATTTGGAGTGTGAATAAACAGCTCAGGTCTCCCACTGGAATAAAACAACTGTTTCTTTAAATGTCTCCTGTTCAAAGCATGGTTTCATTTTTATCTTGTGGGGTTTTTTACATCCCTTTGCTGATTTCACACCAATTATAGCCTTTGCATAGATAAAAAAGTACAAGGTCTTGTTCAGACTTGAAAGTTAAAGCAAATCTATGCTGTGTGTGAATTTGCACCACAAAAATAACTATTTCTGAATAATTTCCTGTATAGACAGGCCCACTGCTCTTATAGACCAATTCCCAAATCTCCCTTGAGTGTCGCCTCAGACCACAGTTAAACCAATTCATCCTACTTCTTGCGGGCACTCGGGGAAGGAGGCTCCAAGTGCCCCATCCTCCTTTCTAGCATGAGAGATGGCTGAGAGAAAAAAAAAAAAAAATAGCACAGTGCCCAGACCATTGGAAATGCCTGAAATATTGGCTGGAGGTCCCAGGGCTGTGGTTCCTGAGTGCCTTCAGCACCAATGCTGGCAGCTGTTCCCCACCTCCCACCATACTCCACTCCTCTCCTGAGTAAAATCTGAACAAAACAGAAGATGTAACCTTACATATCTTGTATTTGGCCTGCAATCTGGATGCACTTTTCCTCCCACATGCTGTCATACTGAATTAACTGTTCATCCCTAAGTCCATTTTCCCTTGTACTCTGGTAGAACATCGTTTCTAAATGACTGAGATGGAATAAAATGTACCATGAAGAGCCCAAAAAGACCAAATTAGTGAAGAGTGGGCTAAATGTGCAACACTTTCCGTTCCTTTAACACTCACAGGGGAAGAATTGAATCTGTGGGATACTGGGAAATGTTGCACTAATTGACATTTCAACCTGTCAGTGACATTTAAGCCACTCATTAAATCACAATGTGCTTGGTCAGTACATGTAGCAATGTATTGTTGTTGTCACAGTGCTTCAAGTACTTCATCCGGAGTGTGCTACAAGTAAAATTATTCCATCTGCTTACAATCTTATTCCGTATTGTTTCATATTTTTTCTAAGAACTTGGTTTCCTCAATTTCACAAAAAAGATGCTGTGGTTAATTATTATAATTGGAGGCCTACAAATGCTATGGGTTTATTTTGCATTTCTCAAAAAACAAAACTATTCTAGTGCTAAATCAAAGGGAAAACTTAGTAAGTAGGATAAATGATTACTAGATAATTGGTATATTTTTTAATAATCACAGATTCACAAAATGATAGGCTTCGGAAGGGACCTCTGGGGATCATCTAGTCCAACCCCCCTGCTAAAGCAGGTTCTTCTAGAGCAGGTTGCACAGGATCATGTCCATGCAGGTTTTGAATATCTCCAGAGAAGGACACTCCACAGCCTCTCTGGACAGCCTGTTCCAGCCACTCCATCACCCTCCAGTAAAGAAGTTTTTCCTTATATTTAGGTGGAACTTCCTGTGTTCCAGTTTCTGCCCATTGCTCCTTGTCTTGCCACTGTGGACCAATGAAAAGAGACTGGCCCCACCTTCTTAACACATACCCTCTAGATATTTATAAACATTGATAAGATCGTCTCTCAGCTTTCTCCAAGCTAAACAGATCCAGGCCTCTCAGCCTTTCCTCATAAGAGAGGTGGTCCAAGTCCCCTATCATGGTCATAGCCCTCTGTTGGGATTCTCCAGTAGTTCCTCGTCTCTCTTGAACTGGTGAGCCCAGAACTGGACACAGTGCTCCAGATGTGGCCTCAGTAGTGAAGACCAGAGTGGGAGGAGAATCTCCTTCAACCTGCTGGCCACATCTTTTTTAATGGTCACCAGAATACCACTAACCTTATTGATTGGCCTTCTTGACCACAAGGACACATTGCTGTCCCAGGGTTAACTTGTTATTCACCAGGCCTCCCAGATCCTCTTCTGCAGAGCTACTTTCCAGCAAGTCAACCCCTAACCTGTACTGGTGTGCAAGGTTATTCCTCCCTAGTTTCTGGATTCTACACTTGTCCTTGTTGAACTTCATTAGGTTCCTCTCCACCCAACTCTCCAGTATGTCCAGGTCTCACTGAATGGCAGCACAGCCTTCTGGTGTATCGGCCACTCCTAGTTTTTTAACATCCGCAAAATTGCTGAGCATACATTTTGCCCCTTCATCCAGGTCATTGGTGAATACATTGAAAAAGACTGGCTCAGTACTGACCCCTGGGGAACACTGGGGCTACATTGTTCCAGCTGGACTCTGCACCACTGATCACAACCCTCTGAGCCCTGTTGTTCAGACAGGTCTCAATCCATCTCATAGGCCACTCATCCAACCTATACTTCATAAGTTTCCCTATGAGGGTGTTACGGGAGACAGTGCCAAAAGCTTTGCTGAAGTTGAGGTAAACAACATCCACTGCTCTCCCCTCATCTACCCAGCCAGACATGTCATCATAGGCGGCTATCAGATCAGTCGAGTATGATTTCCCTTTGATGAATGCATGTTTACCACTCCTGATAACCTTTTTCCTCCACATGCTTAGAGATGACATCCAGAGTGAACAGCTCCCTGACCTTTCCAGGGATGTCAGCGAGGCTCACGGGCCTACAATTTCCTGGATCCTCCTTCTTGCCCTGTTTGAAGACTATAGTGATATTGGCTTTTTTCTAGTCCTGAGGAAGCTCTCCTTTTCTCCATGACCTTTCACAGATGATGGAGGGTTGCTAAGCAATAAAATCTGCCAGCTCCCTGAGCACTCATGGGTGTATCTCATCAGGACCACTCTGTGTTTGAATTTCTCATTCAGAGCCCAGTGAAGTAAATGGTCCTCGCTTTGACTTTCTGTTTCTTTTCTCTTCTTCAAGAATCCTTGTTCAAAAAATGTAGTAGTTTTGTCGTTATCGACACCCGATCACCGGGATAGCTGCCACCCAACCTCTACCGTTGGGTACCATCACAGACACTGGCTTCAATGTGAAGGATGCTGCAAATGGCGTTTATTGAGTCGCTGCAATTGCTTATATATGACAAGCCACGCCCACAAGGCCCCTCGTGGGCAGTCTGAGCTTTCCGTTACATCGCGAGATCTTCCGCACGCCGATCCCTGCCTAGGGCGGGCTCTGCTCACCACAACATAGTATCACTTGTCAGAAAACATAGCTGGTAAATGGTCTGGTGTTCTTTAAAGATTCCTTTGCTTTTTTAAAGTAAGGTAATTTGCATTCTGCTAAGCTCACTACACAGCTTCTTTAGATGTGGTTTCCTAGTTTCTGAGCTTCAGTACATCTGCAACACTCTGCTGGAAACCTTATCCCCAAGTGCAGCTGTGCTGGAAACACAACAATGTTCTTCATGTTCCACTATGCATTCATTGGACTCACCTATCTGCAGCACTGGGCAAACATGTCAGCCTCACCTCTGTAAGAAATTACTGATTATACACGAAGTGTGGAGGGGGATTACAAGAGGACTCAAAGAGGAAAAGGACATCTGCAGAAGGTTAAAATGAAAAAAGAACCTGTGAGAGCTTTCTTTAGAAAGAATTTAACAGAGGCATTAAAAATAAACAAGAGCCAGACAAAAGTGAACCTGATTTTGCTGATTGCTCTTATGTATAATATAAAGGCTTTGGGAACTCCAGCAGAATGCTACAATTTACAATGGACAAAGAGAAATATTTTTATTTATTTATGCATTATTTACTTCTGAAGTTCTTTATCAAAGGACTGTACCTGCCTTAGCAGGTTGAGGTGGGAGGCAGGGAAAGGATCAGCTAAGGGTTCTGGTAATGAGAACTTTCCAAGATACTTGTGAAAGGTTGTTAATAAAGGGATAGAAAGCCTTGTGTCTCAGGACATAAAACAACTGCTGAATTGTGTGGAAAGAACAGGCAACTTAATGGGGAGATTTTCTTTATTGCCCAGTGTCATGCTACTTCCTATAGAGGATGTGGTACAAGCCAGAACCAGGCCCAGAATTCTAGTGGAGGTGGCCACACTGGCTTGTTCTAATAGGGAATGGTGACCTTTACGCCTTCAGGGACTGAGGTCCTCACACAAATGTAAGGTAATCCTGTTTGTGTATCTTCATACTGCCTCTCTGAAACAAGGAGATGAGAACCTGAAGCTCAAAGACTGAGTGACTTGTCCAAACACACCAATCACCTTTTGCCAGAGTGCTGAAAGGTTGTCTTAGGGTTAAAGTTCTCAGACCCCAGCCTCCTGGTTCCTATGTGTCCAATGCACCGACCAGAAGCAGCAGCTGCAGCCAGCCTGAACATCAGTGTGCCCCAATGTTGCGTGAAGAGAAGAGGGTAGGTGTGGGTAAGGGAGAGACAAATTTGGTAAGAGACAAATCTCCTTGCTTTCTAGCTGGTCCTCAGGTATAAGAGGGGATGGGGGCGGCTGAACTTATCTCTTAATAGGTTCCAACAAGAGCCATGACTGCAGGTCCCCCACCAAATGCAGGAGCAGCCTGGTGCTGTAGGCCCGGCTGCATTCAGCAGCAGCCGTCGGAGTCACCAACAGCCTGGGTTAGTGACACACAACATGCAGATTCGTTGTGATTGCCGGTGATAAATACACTAAGCTGCAGACGAGCTATAGAGCTCTAAAATGCAATTGCAATTACAATAATAATTATCTCCCTGGGAAAAAATCACTCAGTGGAGCTGAGGCCGCAAATCTTCCCAAAAGGTGTCCCTGCTGGGAGCAGGGGAGAAGGAGAACAAACCTGTCGGTCAGTCCCTATGACTTCGTGCTGAATTCTTGTCCCACACACTGGGTCCAAAAAGGGATGATATTTATACCTTTTTTTGTTACTGATATGTAAAGTGTGGGGATGGGGCTGTGGGCAGACAATTGTTCCACGTAATCAGCACAAATCTTCTTATCTGCACCGGCATCTGCAGGGAGTAGAGAACTGCCATTGTGAGATAGGTGAGGAAATGGGGCAAGCAGCCTCCGCTGCATTCCACATTCCTTATCTGGGCGCCTAGTACACAGCCCACCGAATCTTCACCCAGCCCCTCTGACTGCCCTGGCACCAGTCCTTTGTTTGCAGTGTCTAGCTTTGTGATTTGGGCTTCTTTTTTGCTTCCAGCTTCTGACACTCAAAGGAGGCCTTACACTCCTGTGACCTCTGTGTCATTTCTCTGTCCATACCACCATGTTTCTGTGCCACCAGGTAAGTCCAGCAGGTGCACCTGCACCCAGGGTCTGTGAAGCCCAGTTACAGCCCCTGAGAAACAGGTCTGTATCACTTGCAACATAGAGTCATCTGCACATGCACAATACAGACGATTTACACACTGGATTTATATTATGAATTTGGAATAGAGGGGATCAGGACCTTCCAGCTTCCTTAAAGCAGTCCTAAAGCAGTAATCTGGCCTGGGCTTCTCAACTGCCACATTAATATTTCTGTTGTTGCTGTTAATATCTTGCTATTTCTTAAATTGATGGTTGTTCTCAGCAAGGAAATAGTTTCACTAGAATGAACATGGTGCAATATAAGCACAAATAAGACACTCACCTGGGATGTTTTTTTCTTCCTCTGGTCATCTGTCAATCACTCTAAGATTTAGGCTTGTCCACCAAATCCTCATAAATAAGTTATGAGCATGGTAAGGTTAAAAGAAAATGGCATAGTCTGCATTTTAAAAGTACTTACAAATATACCTTGCCTAGTGGTGTTTCAGCTCAGTTTTCTCTTTCATTTCATTTCTCCACCTTTTGGTGTTTTCCTGACAGCTATCTAGGAACCATATGACTCACAACTGAACAATAGAAACTTCTGAAGATTTAAGAGAAATAAGAGGTGTCTTATTGCAGACACACAGATTTAAAATAATTTCCCCAGAGTTAAAAACTAGAAATACAGACACATGCACACACAAACATAATTTAAAATTTTTGAACCAACAAGTTTTACATTTTGTGCCAGGAATATAGACTGGAGCAGAGAGATTACAAACTTGAATGCGTGACTGCAAATACATGTGCAGATGGGAGGGTATTAGAATCCATGTTGCTTATTTCAGAACAGATGGAGACTATGCTCTACAACTAATATTTTGGGAAAATACTAAGCTGTGCAGCTCCCAAATTAAAGTGTAAATACAACAAAGCAGGCAGCATTTTTTGTGTGGGTAATCAGATGCTCTTAGAAGCTATATGTTAAAAAAAAAAAAGAAGGGGGGGAAGGGGACATCTGAACCACATAAATAGTTCTGTTACTTTCTCACAGGTGCTTAAATTTTAGCAAAACAAAGACCTTAATCACCTGTTCATTCCTTGTAATTAGTAGGACAGTCTGATCGACTTTTCCTTCCAAAACCACTGCTCCCTGACTCAGAGCTTTCCTATTAGCATTACAAGATGATTTTAGGGCACTCGGACTGA
Organism: Merops nubicus; assembly: GCF_000691845.1. NCBI lineage: Eukaryota > Metazoa > Chordata > Aves > Coraciiformes > Meropidae > Merops > Merops nubicus. The sequence continues at coordinate 67,607 of NW_008583438.1, read as the reverse complement.
TATGATTATGTTAAGATGGAAAAATATCCCAAATAATTATTTGGCTGAATATCAGGAAAAACTTCCTGGTAATGAACTCTTTGCTGATTATAAAATGATTCCTTATTAGAAGAAGTAGGAACAGCATGTCTCAGGAGTAATTTCTTGTGAGGTTAAGAAATAAATGATGCAATAAGTTACTGATCCCTCTGATATCCGTGATTTAGCAGCTGCAACTTCAAACTGAGCTTCAGTGCAAAGTGCTATAGAAGTAGCTGAACTCTCTGAAGATGTTTCAACAAGCTCTGGAAGGAACCAAGCTATAGCAGACTGAAAAGCACAGATTTGTTTTGGCTTCAATCAATGTAAAAGCCTCTTTGAGCCAAGGCCAACAATTTAAGCTGGGCAAGTTCTGGTGTTTGTTGCATAGGGATACAAGGGTCTCATGGAGGCACTGAGAGTAAGTGGCTCAAGTTGCTTGCGTACTTGTCTTCTTGGGAAGAGTAACTCAGATTTCCAAACTACCTAAAACTAAACACGATGGGAAAATCTGACAAGATTAGTGGAGCATTTCCAAGGCTAGTAGTTTCTGTGTTCTTTCAGCATCTCTCCCTTCAGCCAGGTGGATTTAAACATCAGTGAGATTACACCTTCTCCCACGAAAAACAGTACGTAGCTCTGAGCCACTACAAATTTAGGAGACACTACAAATCTAGAAGACACAGCTCAAGCATACACCAGCCTATATGATTTCTTTGCTTTCTTTACTCCTGCTTTCCTCCCTCTGTAAGAGAGAGGGAGAGATGTAGTTAATACTTGTGAAGTAATTCTGGACTTTTGGTGTCACCACATAAGCCGTTTGTAGGGGCTGTACTCCGTCAAAACTTAAGGTATTTGGCTTGTATTCAGTCAGCTCATAGAATAGTGCAAGCAGCTCAGAAAGATCCATCCAGAACTTATGCACATTCTTCTACTGCAAGATGGGAAAGAAAGTAAGAAGACAATGACAGACGTAATTAGGATAAGCATACTGAATTTGACAGCTTCCTGGCCTTTTTTAAGTGAGGTAAGATAGTTAATGATGACTAAATTATATTATAAAGACAACTCTTCTCTCTTAAAGTCTTTTGGCAAGTATACATTAGCTTCACATTGAATACATTTCCAGTTGTACCTTACAGAATTCAAAAATTATCTGATTTTCCACATTTTTCATTCACATTTTTGTCTCTGCATCTTGATAAACTGAAAAGAGTGGTAGGTTTGTTTGCTGTTGTAACCAGTGGGAACTTTGTTTTCTCCTTATGGGTAATACAGGACAGCCCAGCCCATGCAGGTTTACTGTTACCAAATCAACCAACAGGTAATTAGTACCACAAAGGTGATCCCTGGCTCTGAGTGTGGTTGTGTGTCTGTTCCCTGATGGTAGTGGCTGCAGCAGTTCTCTTTTACTGTTTTGTCTTCACTAAACCATGGATGTTAGCACAAAAAGTTCTGGGGACACTAAGCTCTCACCCACCAATCTGAATGTGGATACCTTGGAAGTATAAATTGCCTTGTTCTTCCATCTTTTGCAGTTTCAGTGGCATGGACAGGTCTCTCAAACATAATCATTATCTGGGGCTAGATAAATGTTTATTCATTAATCAACTACTTTGTAAAATATATGTGATCAACAATTCCTGTGCAACACCCTAGCTAGATTCTTCAGAAGGAAATGAAGAATGTTAATGGCAAAATGGAGGAACATAATGCAAAGAAGCAAAAGTAAAGGAAACATCTTAAAAATAACTAATCAACAAGTCAAATAGAAGCTAATAGATACAAGCTGACTTTAAACATTGAAAACTCTTTCTGCTTTGCTAATGCTTTTTAGTTAAAACAAATGTGACTTGGTTGTTTAATATGTTGCTATTATTTGCCTTATTTTTTTAAAGTGTACTTGAAAATAATTAATATACTTAGTTGTCAGCTTTTTCTATATGACTAATTTCAAAGTGTAAGTATTGATGGATCAGCTTAGTCATATACTGGAAATATTTTTAAAATTTAATAAGCTTTAATCAAAGCAATAATCTAAAGATGTACAAAAATAAATTATATGGCTCAAAGGAAATCTTTTTAGTCTAATTTCCATTCAACTATATTCTGTCAGGTGGGATACAACTCAAATAAATTTATAAAGGCCAGGCTTCCACTTGTTACCTTTCAATTTCTATTCTCTGTGCATGTCTTATGATTTGTAAATCTCAGAAGCATTTTGCAAACAGTATAGTAGGCTGCTATTAACAGTTCAATGCAAAAAATTAAACATGATTATTTGAATTTCTAAGAAAACCTCTAAGTCTTCCTCTCCACTGGCTTGAAAGTAAAAGAAATCCAAGTCAGCAGAGTCAAGTCTGTCCATGAAAAGGGGCTACTCACCCATTTTCTGATCCTGATAGGGTGGGACTGTCATATTTTACCAATCTGCCACTGTATCTAAACTCGGGTAAATACCTTGCCAAATGAAGCTTTCAGAGTAGAGCTGGAAGAGATTTCCATATCCCTGCTCCAAGGCTTAGTGGTACAAGCCTGCACGACTTCACAGGAAACAAAAAGAATAACACCATTGACCCCCACTCTCATTTTAATAAAGAGCTTGACTACTTCCTCAAATACCACTGCAGATACATTTCTACATATCTACTATATAAGGAGGCCAACATGTTGATTCTCATGTATTGGGGGGGATATTTATAGGATATACAGCAGCTGCATTTGCTGCCACTTCTTGCTGTCACCAGCTGTTCTAGCTGTGCTTTGTCAGGATCTTGCTGAAGGGATCTGCCTTAGATGTTAATACAGCTCACTGTCTTATGAGCATTGCCTTTTGTAAACTAAGATATTTCTGATGCTGATATGTCAGTGCCACAAGTGAAGACTTCCTTTTCCATCTATAACCATGTTCCTTCTATTCCTTCCAAGAAGAAATCATGCATGTGTTGAAACCAGTTTGGGGTTTCTTTCCCCCCTTATATAATAATTTGTGCAGTGTAGTTATCCTGGCTTTTTTACTTACAGGAACTTCCCAGTACCCCAGAAATTATTTGAAGTGAAAAAATACCAAAGGGGAGCAAACTACAGCTACTCTTCTGTTAACGCAAAGTCTGCAAACTAGTACTGTCAGTTCTGCAACAAATTATACTGTAGTACACATAAGCGAAAGCAGTAACTACTTTGCTTATACTACTATCAAACAAATTTATACTGTTAGCAAGATTTCTGAAAGAGTCTTGTTCTTCAGGATGGTTCAGATACCTCAAAAATGGCCTTCATTCTCCTGTGGACACTGGCACTTGCTTTTGACACTGCCAAGTACTGTTCTGGCCTTTCTCACTACTATGTAACTGCCCATTTTAAAAACACACTAAAACTGGTGAGGCAATCAGTTTTGTACAAAAACCTGCTGCCCGTGGGAACTGAGTCTGCCACAGAACTGAAATTTTCCCTATCACCTTACAGTGCTTCTTTTCCAAAATGGCTCTTCCAGTCTCTCTCACCCTGCTGCTCAGAGAGTGCATGACAGAAGTAGTTTTAGACAACAGATCACAGGTAGTTAACATTCCTTTCCACTCACAAGCTCAGTCGCACTATTTGTGAAGCTGATCTCCTGTTCCAGCCCCTCCTGCAGTCAGGGTGAGAAAATTAAGTTCTGTGGCCCCTTTTCAGCACAAAGAGATAAAACAAGTATATCTCCCCAGTATTTCTTTCCCTGTGGAATTTCACATCTGAGATTTTTCTCAATGCAAGGTTATTTTCTTCTTTCTTGTCATTTCTTCCTTCTTTATTTAAATCAGAAATGACTGGCTGATCAAAATTGCTTGAAGTCTTTACTGGCCTGTGTGGCTGAACATGCTACCAGAACAGCTATTGAAACTCTGGGGAGTTTAAATTAACTGATGACAAAGGCTTCAGATAATGACTGGCTGGCTGTGGTGGGACTCGGCTCCATCATAACAGTAGTTTGTCTTTTCCCAACGACCAGTAAATAGTAGTCAAGTGATTACTATCTGGAGCAATAGTCCATGTACCTATCATATTTAAATGAATAAAAGGGTGTGGAAATTATTTCAGAAATATTATTACCTGTACTCTTATGCTAGAGTGAAACAAAATCTAAACATTATGTGCAAATGTCACCCATGCCCTGAAGTGCTTTTTCACCACTTTCTCGACTCCTGTAACTGCTGGATATATCCCAACCCAGTCTTCCTCCTTGGACATTTTAATATTCTTCAGACTGATCAGTTGAAGCCCTTGGCTGGGTTGAGGTTCCTGTCCCACAGCAGCTCAGTAGGGAGGTGACGAGCTGTCCCCCAGCAGCACTACTGGGCTTTGCAGGGAAGTGGCATTTTCCCTTTGCAGTGCTGCTTCTGTGGATCAGTGCATTACGGGGGGACTGTCATTGCCCTGGGAGCCCACTTGTGCTGCCCAAAGAGGTTTGTAAAATTGAGAGAAGCAGGGAGCTTTGTAGAACAGACTGTACAAACATGTGCCAGGAGCTCTTGAGGTTTCATTGATCCTCTTTAGACATGCCCGCTTGCTGAAGGCCCATTGTCATATAGACAATGTCTTCTGAAATGCCATTCTGGTACTAGCTTCTGAGATTCCATGATACTTGTGTAAAAATAGATGGGTTTGTCCTCATAGCCTCACAAAAGGCCAGGGTAACACTGAAAACAATAAGGCCTAAGGTGGCGAGCAGCAACTGAATCTATACAACAGTTCTCCTGTGGAGTCCAAAAAGCAGTTCACATCCCGAGCAAGCCTCTGCTCCTAGAGAACCAAGTGCAAAGCCTAGGAATTCATAATCATTGAGGAGAGGGTAATGGGATGTCTTCTGCTAATAGATTACTAAAATCGACTAGTAGAAAAATTAGCTTATGTTTGTGTTCTAGGGGTATCTTGCCACTGAAATTAGGAAATACGATGTACAATTAGTTTTTTGATATACCACTAGATGGCAAGCTAGCAGTGTGACACATATCAGACTTCTTATCATGGAAATCTCTGATTAGGCATATTATAAAAAAACGCAGGCTATCTGTACGCAGAGAAACAGAGGCTTAATGTGATGCATGCTGAAAGAGAACAAAGAATACTTCAGCTTTCATGTTTCAAATTAATTTGTGATGTTTTAAGGTTGGACAATACACATCTTGTTGGAATCACAAAAGATTTCTAGGGCAAACATTTCACACGGCCTTTGCTTTTCCTTTTGATTGCCCACAGCCATGTACCAACAGCTCCCTCGCCTGGGGCTGAGCAGAGCTGAACATCAGACAGTATTGTAGTGGCTTTATCTGGAAACAAGTGGGGGAGTTTGAACAAGACTATCACAAGGCCCTTGAAGAGGGGTTGTAACACTGGACTGAGATGTGGAAGTGCTCAAGGAGTGCAGTCAGGCTCTTTTCAGTGTATATATATTGTAAAGGTTTTATTATTAACTGCAAAGATCTTCTAGCAACCAGGACAGTATCCAATCAGAATGAACTTTCATCCTTTAGATAATATTATGAATGCACAAACATTTATTTCAAATCTAACAGCCCCTGGAGTAGTGAAACCATAAGGAAGATGCAAGGCAAAAGCTATCATCTCATCTCCACTGTACACCAGCGACTAGTTGTAATCAAAGGTGCTGAAGCGTCGTTTAGATTTGCCTTTTTATCCTTGAAAAGGATTCTTTACAATAAATCCAGGAAGATGTCTTCTCTGTCCCTCTGGCCAGAACCATGGCATGGCAGGGCCAGAACTGCAGGTGCCCCATGTGCCTTTGGGAGCAGGGACTTCTCTGGGGACAAGCCTGTCAGCTTTCACATGCTGCTGTCATTAAAGCTGCTGCTGCCGCCGTGGCTGCTCTCCTGGGGAGATCTGCATGGGCAGAGCAATTAGAAAAAGTCCACTAAAGAGAGGGGAAAGTCTCCCAAGAGCTCCCAGTCATTTCCCCACTGCTAAAATGAAATCAGCTAAGAGTGTAATTGAGAACAGTTGGTTTTGCAGCTCAGAAAATCTCTGTTATAGAACAAGCATTAGAAATGCAGAATGCTCCATAACCCTACTAAAACATATGGAAAATTAGGGAGGGAGAATGTACCCACTGAAGCCAAAATGCAACCCCGTAGTGACTCAAGGACCAAACAGAAGTGAACACTGGGACAGAAGCAAATCACCTGACTTACTCAGACATATTTAGTCCCTTCTCTTTGGTTTATATCAGGAGAAGATGATGGTGGAATCAAATATTTCCTTGCTCACAAGAAAGAATCTACAAAGTACGAAGAAAGAAGCTTTGCCTTCCTGTGCACTAGAGTCAGTCAAAACCTCTAAAGAGAGCACTCCTTTTGTCATAGCTCCCAGCCTGCTTTTTCCATAACCAGCAGCCCAAACGCTTCCTGAACTCTCTCAAGGCCATAGCTGTGAACAAATCCTTTCTGGGTTCTCTGCCTGACGCCAGTTCGCAGACACAGCAATTAATCTCCAACTCTCATTTTAGTTACAAGCTCCCACAGGAACCCCAGTGCCCACTTGTTCCAACATCTGTCCAGGCTTCTATACAGGCCTGGTTTTAGAGACTAATTTCCATTATTTCAGCTGCCACCAAACACATCTTGAATTCAAGACCCCATTCTGCAGATCAGGGTTTCAGCAGGCTTCCTGTTTGGCTTGGAGAAAAGACACCTATGCCCAACACTTGGAAATCACCCTATAACTCTCTTCATAACAGCAAAATTATAAAATATTGTATCATTGTTCTTAATATTGTTATTATTAGTCTTGGAGTTGCGTATTTCTGTTTTCTTTTACTTCACATCTAGAGGATAAAGACAAAAACAATAAACATGTACACAAGTTTTTTGGTCTGCACTTTTTAAATGTATTGCAGCATTTGGATTGCAATAAAACCACTCAAAGTCACATCATTCGCTCGTGATACATTTTTTATGCTTAGCCTTTGTATTTAAGTATTAATTCCTCAACAGTAGGTCTTACACTGCAGAATATTCTTTTTTTTGTGAACTAGGCCCTCTGTTGTGTTTAATAAGTACCTAAAGAGTTGAATTAGAGAGGTGTGACAGGCTATTTGAGGCAGCTTTCACTGCCTATTTTACCTAAGCCCACATTTTGGAAAGCTGAGAGGGCTGTGGGTACATGTAGCGATGGGCAGAGGTTAGGAGGGAGGTAACGTCGTGGTTTACCTCCACCTCCAGCCAGCAGTAGCAGTGGTTGAAGTAATCTTTGTTATCTCCTTTTTGCACCTATTCTGAACCCCCCATTTTGCTCCTGTCCATTTCTTTAGAGTAACAGGAGCACCTTAGGCCCTGCCAGGCTCCCGTCCCTCACCTCTGAGGCAGTAAAATCATCGTTTTACATATTTTTCAAAGGGAACTCAAGCTGACTCAGGTTGTCACACACAAATAGCAGACTACAGTAACTGAGCTTCAGCTGCACTTCTGAAAGCAATGTGATTATAACAGCTTTAAAAGACAGGACAGTCTGTAATTAGCAGAGAGCTTTTCCTGGTAATTACATTAACTTTAGTTGAATGTTATTCAACCCATCACAATGTTATTCTCATGGTCCCCTACCAAAGTTTGCCTCTGTAGGATTGCAGACCTGTGTTGGTCAGTGGAAAATTCCATGTCCTTGCCTAAATCCTACAAGTGCTTTGCTTTGGTTAAGTGCCACTCTGTGCTGTGCCCGGTAAGGTTTTGCAAACAATGGCCTCTCTGGCTGGAAGGAATCCAGCCCACTAGTAACGTTTTCAGTCATTCTTTCCCAGTGCAATGAATGAAGAATGAAAAATGCAGCTATTCACCAAAACAGTTCTGTCAGATAGTAATGACCCAAGTACTAATGTAACACAGTTTGTCACATGATAAGTTCTGTATGTTTTCATTTTCCGTAAGGTTTGTTTGCCTTTGTGTTTTCCAAACACAGGACTATATGCGGTGTTCAACAGAGTTCTAGAAATGTACAGAGAAAACAGGGGCCATGACAATAGCAGAAAACAATTAAGCTGGAGAAATATGCAAATATTCCTCATAAAAATCCAATTAAGATACTAGCTGCACAAATACATAAAAATTTGGGAGAGGTAGTCTGGCACCACAGATTTGTCCTTTGCTCACTTAATCTGATTAAGTTCATTCCATACAAGTGTAGTTTATCATATAGTAAAAGTACCACTGTAAGTTAGCTTAGTTCAAGTACTAGCAAAAAATTAATGAATACAGTTATGACAACAGAACAAGATCTTGGAAGAAGCTGAGAGGATAAGGCATGAATAAAGTTATTTTTATTTAAAATAAAATTATAAGTAATAAAACTTTGTGCAGTTCTGCATTTTTTACAGAGTTTAAAAAATCGTGATCCTGATGCAGATCCAGGACTAAGAGAAATAACAACTGAAATAGTCCTGTAAGCTGCTGAGAGCTGAAACAATGCTTGGTGACTCTAGTTCCCTAGCAGCTAAATGGGCATATGCCTTCCTCTCCCCCTGCTTATTTTTGTGTTCAGACAAAAATGTTCTTGGGGCAGCAGGTTAGTCTGTTGTAGACAATTTTTTTTCTTCAAATGAACAGATATTTTATTTCCCTCTTTCAGGAATATTCTTCATCTGTGTTTTACCCTGTAATGTAATGGATTCCTGGATGAGTTTGCATTATAAATCCTTCCTGTTTTCTCCATTCAATGCTTAACATTTTTCAAAGTGGCAGAAATATGGTAAGGAGTGGAAATCTTATCACCTAATAGCATACCTTGAAGCTGGGAGTCTAAATTCATGCTATACTTGTTGGAGAGAACGGGACATTTCTGAAGGATGACTCAGCTTTCCTATATTGAACCTCTACACTAAGATTAGATGAATTGCATCCTAGAAGTACTTATTCACCCTTTAATAACTACAAAAGGAGTCTGGAAGTGTAGTCACAGACATCTTCATCATGGGCCTCAAAAGTTGATTAACACGAATCCCATTCCAAATGTCCTAACTTCCAGAAACTTCAGGAACCCATGTACTCCTGGAGTGTGGGAAGACATAATCCAATACAAAAATCTCAGGTTACTCAGTAGCTTTTCAAAATTTTTTTGTTATTAACCAACTGCAAACTCATAGACTTCTGCTTCAAACTGATGATGAGCTCAACACTTGAAAGCTGCAATATGGCAGCTTTCATTTCTCCTGTGTGGTCATATTCATTGAGATGCAAAGGACCTCATACTGGCTCACTTTCTGAGGAAAAATAGAAAGCTGTTCTGTGCTATGATGACTGCATGGTACAGGTGTGGAAATCTGTGGGAGTTTCCTGTAGTGTGGTATGCCTGGGGCATGGGATGGCAGTTTCCATCTGGAGCACTTCTCATATCATTTTCTGTTCACCACCCGATTGGATATGTAGAAGGGTGTTCTCTGAGGATAATTTTAGCTCCAGAGGAAACTCCTTCCAGAGCCAACAGAAGGAGATAGACATCTACAGGGACTAAGAATGTCTATATTACATTCCTTTCCGGGGCTCTGAATTAGGCTTGCCCAGACCATGGATGGAAGGTAAGGAGGATGGCTTTGTGAGCCTGAAGGTCATTTCTCACTTCTGTGGAAAAAGGTCTTTGAAACAGAAGTCTTTGTTCAATTTATCAGTATACAGAACCCCAGGCTTCTGTAGTCTTGAACTCAGCTGTTGTCTAGGGCAAAAGAACAGAAGAGTGAGCTGTTATCAACAGCTGTAAGCAGAACCACTGTGAGCAGGAACTTCTTTACTAAATCTTCCATCACGAAAGACACGATATCCACTACGGTGAATTGTAGGGGACCTCTTGCACTTCCAGAAGGGTGAACAATCTTGGGTTTGGTGAACTTTGTGCATTTCTCACCATTGCACTTAATCAGACCCTTTTTAAAAGTTAAATAGTTCCTAAATCAGCTGAAGATCGGATAAGATAGATCTTTATCTGGCTTTATATCTCATTAATGACTCCTCAGAAGAATAAAAAACTTGAATCCACAGCACTTAGATTAAAATCTGGAAAATTCCAAAGCAAATACAAATTAGTTTTTGGTGCAGCTGACCTACCACAGGACATCTGGCTGCTCCAAATTATCTATTTAATGTTATCACAGAATTTGGTAATGCTGTTTAGCTTCAGTTTCTATCTTTATATGAACACAGTAAATCTTTACCCAAATCCACATCACAGAAAGGTTTTAAAAGTTTATCATGTTTGCAGAATTTCTATACAATACTTTAGGTTACATTACATCAACATCCATTGCAAGGCTAGAGACATGGTGTTGTGGCATCCTTTATTTTCAATCTCTACAAAAGTTTCATTGTGACTATAAAGGGCATTGGACTTCATGATTTATATGTAGTACCATAAATAAATAACAACAAGGCTAGGAAAAGATAGCGATGGGTTGACAAGACAACAGAAATGTTCATTTCAGATAAGCCTGACTGATAACAATAAGTCAGGTTCATATGAAGCCTTTTCTTGTCTTTCCCTTCATCTTTTCTAATAGCAAGAAAATACCACACTCTACCTCTCCTAACACTTCCTGGGAGAAACTGAGTTCTAATATAAATGCCTAGCTCCTTTTCACACTCAATTTTTGGTTTTCTTCATACTTCAAAACAGTGTGGAAGGAGTCCCACAACACCACATCTTCACCTAAAGTTATTTACATGAAAAACTTTTTTAGTCAGTTTATCGCTCAGGAGATTTGCATCAAGATCATAAAACAATTGTCATTATTCCACTTACCAACCACAAGGATACAAACTTCATCTTCTCCAATAACTTATTTTAATTCTGGCCAAAATGATTGAAAATCTATAGGTCTTAGTTGTTCAAGGCATGCCGGGAAGCAATAAATTTTACAGCCTTGTTTAAAATACAGCATCACTACTGTCTCTGATTAATCTTCAAAATCCAATATGACTTCAAAAGACACAGTAAAAGTATTCTTTATATTTTTTCCAAACCCTCTAACAGACCAGCATTAGGTGGTAAATTTGTTTGTGTTGCCAAAATATTGAGCTTCACTGCTAAAACAGATGCTTTTAAACAGACCATCAGAACTCTTACTGCCTATGGAAATAAATGCTTATTGGATTGTCCATAGATTTTTAAACAGAGTTACTGACATTGTCTTCAACACACCACGTAACCCTCATATAGCTGTGATGGCACTCCACGTTTCTGTTTGATTCTGTGTTGTCCATTTGCAAACACACCTTAGAATTCTTAGACTCTTAGAATTTTAGCAAGGGCTGGCTCAGACAGCTCTGTGTCATCTCCTTGTCCAGCTCCAAGGTCGGAGGTCTCCACTCGGTATGCAGCTCATTGCAATTTCACTGCCAAAGCTGCCTGGCTGCCTTGGAGCACAGGGAAGCCAAAACCACAACTGTCTCTGTCTGCTCACACCAGTGTAGCTGCAGCAGGGATTCCAAAGGCAAATTCATTTTGTATTGGAAAACATATTTATCAAAAACTATCTGTAAAACTCAAAACTTAACTTGTTCTTTTTTTTTTACCGTCAGGATATTTCTTATGCAGCATTATTGTCTTCGATGTTTACTAAAATTAGAGATTAAATTTCTGCGTGCCTACATAGATATTTAATATTAGTACCTTTCTCAATAGCCTAGTTTTTCAACAAAGTCAAAACTTATTACTGAAAATGTTAGTGAAAAAAGATTGGGTTTTTTATATATTTTTGAGATTATTTTTTTTTACAGTTTAAAGAAAAGAAAAAAAGTATATTTTTCAACAGAATAAAATCATAACTGTGGTGGTCTACACTAAAGGAACAATGAAAATCCAGAAAGCATAGAAAAACATGAGCAGAGATCAACATTGAATGTCCTTAGATACAACTGACTAAGAAATTAGTTAAAACTGTTATTTTCCTGTTTCATACAGATTTTTATTTACAGCCCTACAGCCTAGCCTCTGTTAGGAAATGCCGAAGTTGTCCCAGTTTTCTCCACTTCTGCTACTAATCATATATTTGTGTGTGGTCATTGCTAACACACCATATGGCAAGTATTGCACACCTCCTGATAGACTACAGAAGAGGAAGGAACTGTTAGGACCTCAGAGGCAGCAGAGCAAAAAATGTGGCCCTGGGAAGAAGGACTGCAGAGCTTCTGTGTAGACGCCCAGTGTTGGAAACATCACTAGCACAGCTGCCAAGCTGTAGCTGCCCCCACAAGCACATGCTAAATGGATCCTTATTTCTCTATTCTACCATGAACAATTATTTGTTTTTTCTTTATCTGTATTTTTATCTCCACCCTAGGACTCATTCAGCTCTTTTATAAAGACAATCCTTGGATAGGATTCAGATTCAAGCTTTTTTTTTTTTTTTTTTTTTTTTTTTTCCCCAGACAAAGTCTTTTTATAATTGTGCAGGCATTACACAAGATTCCTTTTTTTAAAAATTTTCATTCACATCAAATCTCTTTGCATTGTATAATTAGGCGGCATCTGCACTTCAGACAAACTCTAACTCCCTAGCACCCAAAGCGAGAGCAGAATGCTACCATCACTTAGGGAGAATCAGACCACAACTATATCCTAGGTCTTGAATGTGTGTGCCAGTCAAATTAGGTAAATAGCTTTACCTAAATAATTAGTGTTGGCCTGAGTCTGCTAAGTAAGGTGTGCAGTTCCAGGTAAAAGAAGGTAGACAAAGATTAACTGTTTTGAGTTTGGATCATCTGAATTTTGCACATTTTAACTGCCCACCTCTGCATGGTTGGAAACTGAGTTCAGTCCACCTTGCCATTATTTTCCTGGTTTGGGGTTTGGTACAGAGCAGACTAGTAAGTATCTGCATTGAATTTACTCAATCTTGATGAATTTTCTCTTTCTAGATGGAAATTCTCAGAAATCTGGGTGTAACAAGACCTGCAAAAAGGCCTAAAACTCATCATTTTAACAATGATGTGACCCAACAATAAGCCCTTCCCTGATCATATACCCTACTGCATGTTGTAATGGCAGCAGCAGGATATGAAAATATCAGAAGAGCCCAGAAACCACCTCTGTGCCCCTATGTGACCCCTGGTATGGTGCTGCTGTTCTGATGCTCAACATGCAATACTACCCTAACAACCAATGCAGCGCTGAAGTGTAGCACTCAACAACTTTTTTTTGGAACATCACTTTTTTTTTTTTTTTTTTTCCCAGGCAGGAAGCAATGTACTTTACTATTACATGAAAGACAGTAGTCTGCTGCTTCGTTTTGTTTTTTAAAGAAATGTGTTTTCTAATGGCTATATAGAAGTACAAACTAGATTATTCACATGCTTCTGAGAATATTCTTGTTCTTTTCTAAGTCATTGTTTATTGAATGGCATAGGAATGTCTCAAAAGTATTGAAATTAAAAAGACATAGAAAGATTAGGAAAATCAGCTGTTCCTCAAACCCACTTTTCAGTACAGGTAATATCCACTAATGTAATTTTAGCAATTTAAATTAAAAAAAAAAAATAAAAATAGCAATTTGTTTATTGTCAAAAGCACTTCATTCAGCTCCCCCAACTAGGTAATAGTATGTCTCTTCATATAGTTGTTAAATTAAAGACACCAGGAAATGCTGAATATACAGAAAATAATATCTTTCATAAAAGCCATGTTTCCCAGAAAACTATCCAGTCATGAAAGTGACAACAGATGAAGAACCCACCACGTCCTGTGGCAAATCTATCGCAACTATTCATCAACAATATAAACATGTGACTACCATTTAAAGTTCTTACTGGATACAGGCAGACATTTTTTTTCCTACAGGGACAGAAATGGAACAGGTTGCCCAGGGGAGTTGTGTTCTCCATTCCTGCAGGTTTTCAAGACCTGACTAGATAAAGCCCTGAGCAACCTGGTCTGAGCTCAGAGGCGACACTGCTTTGAGCAGGATGTTGGACTAGTGACCTCCTGAGGACCCTTCCCGTCTGAATTACCCTGCGATCTTATGACACCACAATCCCGACATTAATTTGCCTGTCTCCAGTATCCAGTCGCTAGTCTTAATTAGGCCTCTGTGGTGTACCAGGCTTAGCTCTGCTGAGTTATATCTCCTTGGAGTGCTAATCTACTGGCCACCAAGGAGCCAGAATGAGAAAGCAAGGTGTGACCAAGCACTTAGTCTACCTGCTGTGAGACTGAGGCATGAGAGTGTTGTAAATCCAGCCTCCAAGGAGTTACCCACTCCTGGATCTGCAGCAGATCTCCAGACTCCCAAACTGCTTTAGGAAAAGATCTCATCTCCATCACAAAACAGCCAAAAGCCACAGACCTTGGCCTGTCTTCATTCCCTGCCAGGCAGACTAGCAGAAATAATTTTGACTGAAAAAAACACTACAATTTGCAGGCTGCCCCTAAGCCCAACTACAAGCAAGTAATTGCAAAAATATTTTATTTCTTAAATGTTTAGTATTAAAGAAGACTATAATTATCTTTATTATTAAAGATATTATTTTTATTAAAGTAAATTATTAAATATTTATTAAAGAAATAATCTTATTATTAAAGAAGACCAGTTAGCTCAGACACAGAATTAAGAATAATGTACTTTTCCAGACATGACAGACAATCATGCTAATACACAATGTGATTTCCTATTATAATAGAAATGGTAAGTTTTGAAATTGGGACGGTAGAGTTGCTTCCCACATGGAATAAAAAAATACATATTTTAGGTCCTTTTGTTAAGAATTACAAGAGAATTCAAAATGAGGTTTTTTTTCCAGTTAGGAAGCCAGAAAAAAAAAAGTAATAGGAAAAGGGGAAAAAACAAGAGAAAAGTTAATACGTTCTCTTTTATCTGTAACAGACATTTTTCACAGTTTTGGAGACATCCATTAGTCTAAGTAAATTAAATGGAGTGTTTAATAACATTTTTAAGAAGTCAGGAAGGCTAGAAGAGATAAATAAGTCTAGACAAGATATCACCGTTTAATGTGGTTATTCATGCCACCTGTGAAGGATGTGACTTGGGGTGACCACACTGTAATCATTTTAGCATGATACAGAGGATCAATCGAATGAAAGAGCTCAGCCTTTTGAACTTTTAGGTGTATAATAGTCTCTCTCATAGTGGAATTGTGTTTAATGAGTTGAAATTAGTTTGAAGAGAGAAATTGTCCAACTTCCCATTTTTTTTCTGCAGATTCTTTCTATATCTGGATATTCTCTGCAGATATTCAGGAAGCTCCACTCAGCAAATGGCAGAGAAATCTGATTACACTTAAAATACATACTGTAGCAAATGTGTTGCACTATTTTGATAACTGCCATGTTACCTTCTGCATTTCCTGATGTCATTTCAGTGGAGCATTCCATGCAGCTATTACAAGGCACAGGTTTTCTATATAAAGTTTTACATTTCATTCATGGAGAAGCAAGAAGTAGAAACTGCTGTACATCATCCAGGAGTGGATCAGAAGCGCCATAGAAACAGGAAGCTGATATATCTTTGGCAGAAAATATGGATCAAATACCCCCATTTTAGTAATTTGATATACTACTTTATAAGAACTATCATTATTTCAGAAATTTTGTGACCCCCTCCGTGAGATTTTAGGCTCAAAATCATAATCCCAGATGACAACACAGTTCTTGTTTGCTTGGATCTTTCAAAAAACAGTGTCTCCTAGGCCAGAATGACAATTCTTCACTTGTCACTTTACAAGATGCATCTGACAATACAACATGAAAAAGATTTGTGTGAGAAGAGCTGGGATATAGCTAACATATGGGGACAAGGTTCTGCTCTTAATCTTTCATCTTCTCTTTGAGCTCTTTGCAGGATACAGCAGGAAAACTGGATTTCATATAGAAAATGCTGCTCCACCTCAAACCTTACAGAAAATATAGTTGGTTTTTTTTTTTTTTTGCTTTCAGCTCATGAGTTACCACAGGTATCCCTAAAAGGCTTTGTGTTTCATGCAGTGCTACAATATTACAACACTGGCATCAACAGCAAAACAGTAGTTATTGTAGGCATGCCATCCACCCACCAAATTCTACCCACCCAACCCCCTAAAAATCCCGAATAACTCCAACACTGATAGTTTGCCCCTTGTCAAGTTTTAGGGTTAGAGTTGTCCCTATGACCTATAACAGACACTGTCTATTAACACCTCTCCCCTCCCAAAGGGGAAGAGAAAGGGAATAGGGGAGACACACTTACGGATTAGAAAACTTAAACAGCTTTAATGAAAATAATAGTAGTTAAATAGAATATATATACTAAACTATACAAAACCAGTATGAACCCAACCCTCCCAATGGCAATTACTTCACCATCACCACTGATGCTATGGTAAATTTAAAATATTACTACTGAAAACAGGAAAATAATCTTCACTATGTAGTGAATCGGAGAACATTTTGGCCACAGGCTAATTCCTAATATGTTAGACTTCTAGATAACATATAAATACAAAAAGCTCATTAAAACAATAGCAAGAATAGTATATCTCATTTCTCCTCATTATAAGCCTGATTGGCAACTTGAGCATTTCCTCATTTTCTAGAACTGAAGGTTACAGCATCTTGAATCTTTTTTTGCTGACTTTCTCCTGGTGTACGAATAACACTTTTTCATTGTTTGACTTGCTTATTAAAGAGCTTTCACTGTGGTTGCTTAAAATCTTACTTCTTCAGCCTATCTCATCAGTATTGTCAGGACAGGAGAGATAGCTTTGGCAGCAATCTTAATAAACAAGATGGAATAGACCTCAAAAAAGGTTTATTCACAGGGATTTACCATTAATCAGACTCCTTTAAAAAGCTGGTAAGTGTTGCCCTGTAGTGGTTTTACTCTTGAGGCTTGCAAAGTTGCACACACATGGCAAAATACATACAATAAGGTGACAGGTAGGAGGCAGCATCTTATCAGAATCGTATAGAGTCTCACCATGACATTCAGATTTTATAATTTCTGTAAAATGTATATTAAGTTCTAATCTGGAACACATCCTTTTTTATTCAGACATGACTGCTGCTTCATCTGCAAATCTGTATAAAGCTCCACAGTTATGGAGAAAAGAACCACCAAAGACCCAAAAATCCAAGTTTGACCTCCTTGCCTCCCACATTTATCACAAAGGGACAGACAAATTTTACAGGTGACAGAAAAACAAAACTAAGACCTCAACAAAATCCATGAACACAGTAAAATAATGTACAGTTTCAGCATTGGTTCCAATACCATGACATCACCATTTTTTTTCCAGTTCAGACCACAGGTTTGCAAGGTGCTGAGCAAAAAGTCAGGAACTGAAAACTCACCTGCAAAGATGTATAATTCAAATAATCAAGGCTTTAAGAGGGATTTTCTGGCTGATACATTTTGACATCCTCTAGATGAAACTAAGGAAAATTCACAGAACATGAAATGTTTCAGAAAATCATCACCTCTTTCTTTTTTTTACACAAAGTCTGCAGCTTTGCACATGGGGAAATCAAAGCTGTGCAGAGTAAAAGGGTAAAAAATTTTGAACTTGAGATTCAGCACAGGGTTTCTGTGACTGTCATGGTTTAACCTGACAGGCAGCTAAACACCACACAGTCACTCACTCACTCAACCCTCTTGCCCCCTGGCCCCACAGTGGGATGGGGGAGATAATTGGGAAAAAGAGTAAAATCTGTGGGTTGAGATAAAGATAGTTTAATAGCATGAAAAGGAACAAGGGGGGAAAAAAAAAAAAAAAAAAAAAAATGATGCACAAGGCAATTGCTCACCACCCGCCAATGGGAGTCCAGCAAGTTCCCAAGCAGCAGCTGCCAGTCAGCTTTCCCCCGAGTTTACACACTGACTATGATGTTACATGGGATGGAATATCCCTGTGTCTGGTTTGGGTCAGCTGTCCTGGCTGTGTCTCCTCCCAGCTTCTTGTGCCCTCCAGTCTACTCACTGGTAGAGTGGTGTGAGAAGCTGAAAAATCCTTGACTTAATGTAAACACTACTTAGTATCAACTAAAACCTCTGCTCATTATCAACATTATTCTCATCCTAAATACAAAACACATCACTGTACCAGCTACTAATAAAGAAATTAACTCTATCCCAGACAAAATCAGGACAGTGGCAAAAAAAGAATAGTGCCTACATCAGGTGCAAGAGCTAATATTCTAAGAGCTTGTGCCCCAACACAAAGTGACTGGTTACACTGGTAATGACATCTTAGGGTTATGAGAATATTAAGACATCAGAGATCATTGTTTCTATAATTTAAGCTAACGACCCAGCTGGCTAGAACCACCAATGAACAAACCTTGCTAGCAGAGAGTTCTGCTCTTCCTAGTGACTCCAAATGCTCTCACATTGTGATGATCAGTGTAAATGCTGCATGGGTACTGAATTCTTGTGTGGTCCTCAGCCTTACTTTCCTTTGAAGTGGGAACCAGGCAGAGGACAAGGGAGAGCCAAGATGGTCTCTTGTCATTGATTCAGGAGTGCTTGGAGAAACACAGTAGAGCAGTGGCTTTCAGTGAGCTTCTGCAGCCATTTCTCCTCAAAACATTGTGTGATGTTGCTTACAGCAAAATTAAGGATACAGCAAGTCAATTTGTTCAGGGTACAGGGTACAGCTATGCAATCTCATACTTCACATCTTTATTACAACCAGTGCAGAAGCACCTTTCTTACCCAACTCTATAAATTAAGTTCTACTTCCTTGTATCTAAATCATATTAATTCTCTGAAACGAGTATTGCTTTTGAGTCATCTTATGCTCCAATTGGGCTCAAACAAGAGTAGGCAAACAGAGATAGACTGATTCATTGCCCAGATTTGAGGAATGTCTACATTAGAGTGACAAACAAAATGCTTAACCATAATGACTGTTATTTACTCACCTCACTCTCACCAACCATGTGAGCAGGAATAAAGTTTAAATGCCCATTCTCATCTCATGTGAGTCATGCTTTTTTACATTATGCAGAGTTTTGGGTGTTTTTTTTTTTCTACTTGTTCCTTCAGCACACCGGTGCAAAAATAACTACTTGGAAAGGAAGGAGAAGGAGGGCAGTTGAAAATGATTGATGGAAAGGGCTTGTCCTTCAAATTTGAATAGAAAAATCTAGGTTTCATGGCTAAATTACCTAAATTTACTAACACATAAGTCTTACTGTTAAAATTATTAAGAGCGAAGGGGACTCAGCTGTCTTTTTTCTGGCAGGCCTGCTCTTGAAAACCCTGACTTTAGTTAACAGAAAAAGCCCTTCCTACTTTCACTACCCTTGCTGAGCCAAATACAGTTCTCCCCAAAAGATATAGTTTATCCTTCCACACTGCCATTTTCTCAACTCAGAGCTTGAACTGTGATACCTTTATTCACACCAAATGACCCTAAGTAGTCATACCTATTTCACTGAGCTTTCATGAAGAAACCTCTGTGTCAGCTAAGGTTTCTAAAACTGGCCATGCACGGAAAATTCTTGTGTGAAGCTAAGTTATTAGGCTGGATCTCATATCAACAAGACTGTCAATTCATTTCTGTTTTTATAGTTGTTTTCCAGTTGTGTCATACCTACCCTTTAAACCTTACTTCAGCGTTCCAGCTTGAAATGAAGTCCACAGATGAGGGTTTGTCTAAGAAAGCACAGAATTAGGGAAAACATATTATTTTAAACTGTGTGGTCTAAAATAAAACAAACAAACCAACCCTATTTCAGGCTCAAAAAAATATGAAAAGGTCATATTTATTACCTAGAAATGACCCTTAGATACTTCAAAGACAATAGAACAAGTGTCTAGTTATCTTTAATAGGTGCATTGTTCTTGGACTGAAACAGCAGGGAGTTTCAACATTAGGTGTTGGCAATTTACTTTTACAGAAAATTGGCATTAAATTAGCATTTTCTGTAGGATATCTTGAATTTGTTGATCAAGTGCCCAATTTCAGCAGAGAAATCAATTCAGAAGCAAACCTATAGTTCTCTATTTTTGTCTTTCAGATTGTCCACTTTCATTTTTCCACCCAATTATTAGAAATAAAATTCATCACAGTGTCATTTTTGCTGGTAAAAGACTTTTCAGCATTCAGTCAAATTTGTGTAAAAATTCACTTCTTTTTCTAAGCTATTTTGCAAAAGTTTTCTATTATTATTTATAAACCATTTTCAGTCGAACTAGAACTAATCAATTTCTCAAGATGTTTAGAATATTTGTCCAGGTAGAGAAAATCTGGAAGTGTTTAGTTTGCATCTATGGTTCCAAAAGTGCCCTAAAATTTTAGTTCAACATTACCTTTTTTCTCTGAGGAAAATCATAATCAAGAAACTTTCCACAGCTGTTACCAAATGGATTGCTATAGCTGTTTGGGCACACAGTTTTGCACTTTTGCCCTAGAAAATTGTGGCAGTCTTAGGTGATAATGTGGGCTGGTGAGCTGTCTCATTTCACAAAAGCAGAGTTGGAGAGTCATGGTATCATGGTAGCATGATATTCAAAAGTCCTTACAGCTACTCTGAAGCAAAATTTTCAGCAGCATGACTTGAGGTAAATGATTTTTTAGCGAAGTATTCTGGCTAAATTTGTTTGATGCACATCTGTATCAACTGAGAGAAAGAAAACACTTCAACCTGTTGGTCAGATGTTCACTTAGAACAAATACAGACACGTTTTCAAAAATTGCACATAAAATCTCATATGCAACAGGTAAATCCTTAAGGTTTTACTGTGTGCGTGGGACCAAAAGAAGGTCAGCCAACTGACTAAATGTGGTTCAACAGCTGCTTCGTTTGACCTGCCAGAATCTTTCCTATTGTCATGATAAAACAAATCGAGTACTTTGTATTTGTGATTTTAATTAGTGAGGAAATTAAAAGTATTGGATAATCAGAATTAAAACTACAAAATATTAAGCACATTTAGAAAGGTTTACAAATATTGTAGTTTCTAGTTCTGAAGAGAGTGAAGTCTAATGTCACCTTCAAAGGATAAAGGAGCCTCGTTGTCTTCTTACTGTTGGGAAGATTAAAGCTGGAAAGCAGCACTGCTGTCGCAAGCTATGTCCATCAAAGAGGACAAAGAAAATCCACAGCACCAGCGTGACAATAAAAGAGAGAAATAAACCATAGATTGTATCAGAAAACCACAATGGAATTTGACTATATCTTAACTTCTGCTCCACTCTTCACTTCCTATCAATCAGATGGTGTTCCACTTTGCGTTTTTCATTTATTATCTTAATTAATAAACTCATTTTAAAGTAACCATTAATTCGTAAGTAGTCATGTTTGCATAAGATCTCTCAAACTCATGTCTTGCCAATTTCCCCTTCCTTGCAATTGCCATGACTTATAAGAAGTTTGATTCTTAACTTCTTAAATATATTTGTTCACTGTTAGAAATTTGTCTCAATGCAAAATTTAAGTCTGAGATGTAACATGACAATACATCCAACCCTAACTTAAGTAACCATGAGAGACAGGTAATTTGGTTTCTTAATTTAAAATTATTTATTAATGTGGATACCCTTCATCTGAAAGCTGTCATAACTGTGCAGATTAGGTTGGCAACACTGCATTATCAGGGGCACCAATGTTTTAGATAAGCCAAAACCAAACTGCAGACTTACCCTTAATTAAGAACTAACTAAAAATTTATTCATATATTTGAAAATTTTGAATTTAGGCAAATTAAAAATTCTGCATTTGTTCAAATATTTCTACTTCATTTAAGGCTTACTTAGGAAAAAAAAAAAAGAAAACAAAAACCTTTATTAAATGTTTATAGAAAGTTTTGTTGCTGAAATTCAACTTATTCCTTTCAGATACATATTTTCAGATTTCAGGGATTTTTCGAACCACCCAGAAAAAATAAGACTTAGATATAAATGTACATAAGTTAGAAGGACAAAAGGAAAAGAAAAAAAAAAAAGATGATTAATTTTCTCATGTTATCAGAATGCTTCATGATAAGATATTCGTTACATATTCCCTAAACCCAGAAGAGAAATTCTGTCTCATAAAAATATGTATTGTAAAGGGGCTCTGAGAACAGACTAGAGACAGAAATACAAGAAACATTTTGCAGTCTTGAGTAATTCTTGCAGAAAACAAAGTAACTGATTTCTTGCTCATATTGTCTTGTTAGAATACAAAGTCAATAGGTCTTCTTTCAAGAGTAAATTGCTATCTAGAGAGCAAAACTTGGTGGTTAGACTGTGTTAGATAACACCCTAGGCTCTCTTTTCAGTACAGCTCCCCAAAGAAAACTATTCAAGTTTGTCAGCATTCCAGAGAGAGTCTTTAATCAGATGAGTTTGTGAACTTATAGACAGCAGAAGAAAAAATCAAACAACTACATATACCAAAGAAGACTTATCATGAAGCAAACATAAACCAACCTACTGATTTGGTAGCCAGTTTAGAACAATGGTAAAGCAAATTCTGAGAAAAAAACATGACAAGAGTTGCTGTTTTATCATGGAAAATTTTGTAGAACATCATTAGTACATCATATCTCATTTGGATAGAACCAGAGATTTCTGACCTCTCCTGTCAGTTTGACTTGGTTCATCTTCTCCCTGCTGTCCGATTAGCTGTTTCACAAAGACCATAAAAAAGGAGATACGAGTTTAGTTATTGAAATATCACGTCATATTGAATTTAGGTGTGGGAAATATATTTAACATTACTGCATCCTTTAAAAATGGTTTAAAATAGAAGTGTTTTAAAGGATGAGTCAGTAGAAAGTTAATACCTATCTTCAAGAAAAAGACGATTTCCTTCTGACAAATTCTTAAACAGGAGCATAAAAAAGTCACATAAATAGCAAGACAAATTCTCTCCCAAGGCAAATAACACAGATTAATGTCAATGAGGTTTTGCACAGCTAGGCCAACAGACATGGAGGTGCAGGTTTTCTCAAAAATTTTTTAATAGCTCCATGGTATGGCTGATGCACACACTCCTTAAAGACCCGTGGCTTCCAAAGCTTTTATAATTTTATCCTTCAAGGTTCAAATCATGCCCAACCCCAGATCTGATAAACATTAATGAAAATTAGCCTGGAGGGCATGAGCAGACCTTCCAGCATTTTAAAGTCTCCTGATTCTCTCAACATTTCCTTTGTTTAAAGGGATTTCTGTCTTTTTTGGCTTCAATATTTCATCTCCTTTACAGGAGATGAAGTAAAGTTTTCCTTCATTCTGCTTTGTTTTATCATGTATTTGACTGTTTTATGTTTTGTAATTAAAGAAATCAACTGCAACAGCCAGAGCATTTAATAAATCTTTTCAGTGTATTGATATTTGTGAATGACTATTTTCAAATCATCTCCTTTGAGATTCTTAACTATTCAGATAACAGGAAAGACTGGACAAGGTGATTTCTTGGAAATATTTAAGAACCACTGCACTTTATAACAGTCTTGCAGAAGCAGTCCAGTGGCACAGCTCTGTAAAGATTTCTTGTGTTTATATTTCGTTTTTCCCTGCCCACCACATTTTTTTTAAAGATCTTTGCCAAATATGTAAGTATTATTGCTTATAATTTTTATACTAAGTATTTCCACATCACTTAAGTCATGCTGGAGGCATTTTCAATGCCATTCTGAGAAACTGTAAGGAGAGTTGTGCAGTGTGTTTTCTGGTGTGCCTACTGGGACATGGTTATTTCAGGTGATAGAGTAGAACAAAAACCTTTGAAGGAAAAAAAAGCTTCTTAACATATCCTACAGTTTTTCTCTATGATTAATTTCTTAAAGTATGAGAACAGCACAGTGAAATTGTTGGCACTGCCCAAAATCACTACAATGGCAATTTGCCCTGGCTCAGCTACAAAAAACTCTTATAGGCTGAAGAGAAGTGAGAACACAGAGAAGCGGAGAAGGCCACACTGCAGCAGCACCAGCTGCCCCAGCACCCTGGGAGGAGAGACTGGGTGTGAGAGGAAAGGAAGAGCCCCGTGTGGGATGTGTACAGCACCAGGAGGCTGTGAGCAGTGGTGAAGAGGCAGCCCTGCTGTGCTGTGTGGGAGTGCAGTGGCAGAAGGTAGGAGGAGCTGTGTCTCCCATAAGAGTACAAAACATTTATATATGTAGAGCTCAAACACAAAAAGAAATTGAAACCACAGTTCGGGAATACTCCAAGATGAAAGAGCCAACTTTACCGTTTGGAAGGGGGGTAAAGCCCAGCAATAAAATCCTGTCAAAAAAAAAAAAAAAAAATAAAAATCTGGACACATCAAAAACTTGTTATTTGCCATCCAAGAAAACATAAAAATTGACCCAATGTAAAAAAAAAAAAAAGAGAAAAAAAATCATCCCAAAATCACAGTTCACAAGAGCGTATGTTCCACAATAAACTCAGCAAAGAGATGCAAGACTTGAAATGAATTATCAGCTTTGCAAGAGATTTCGGATACCATTTCAACACACGAGGTATGGAAAGGAAATGGGAACAATATGACTGGTGAAGTCTTCCTAAGACCAGAGCCTAATGAATGAGAGTTGAAGGCAGAAATAACAGAGGAGTGTGTCAATGCACTGAAAGCAAATGAACCATGCATTCATTTAACATGTCCAAGGCAGAACAGCACAAGGATCAGTCACTGTAACACCGAAAGATCAGTGAAACTCAGTTCTTAAGAAGTGTGATTCACTGGAATGTCACAGAAAATGAACGCACCCTATGATTGGCTTACAATGGATCAGAAGGCCTCATTTCCACCAAAGACAAGAGCTGGAGAAGGGAAGGGGACTAACCAGGTTAAGTTTGTAATGTCTTGTAGAGAGCAGCAAAGCTCTCACTAAAATAGATCTGGAAAAGACTGTTCCCAGGGAAGTGCCCCTCACTTTGAAGATACTAGGCAAGCTGCAGAGATTCTTTCTTTGGTATATCACAGCATGGACGAAAAGAGGATGGAGATTTATATTGTCTTAAGCCATCCAAAAGCAACCCCTCTGCTGACCAAATAAAGAACATAAGTCCTCTGAATACCATGCTTTATAGCTGAGGTAGGACAAAAAGCTGGATGCCCACAGTATCTCCCAGCATCTTTCACAGACATGTAGGCTAATTGGACGGTATGGCAAAGATGGCTCCATCATTTTTTTGAAAGAAAGCATCTACAGCTTCATGGAGCACTGAGCCCATTCTCGGTACTTTCTTTTGGTTCATTTTGAGAACCACAGCAGGACCGAGCATGTCAAAAACAGGCAGAGGAGTGCCTACTTTCTGTCTACTGGTGGAGCATAAATTTGACTTAGATGTCAAATGGTTCAGACCATTCAGGAAGATGATTCATAAATGTGCAAAGGTATTACTCTAGGCTGTCCAGACAAAACGCGAGGTGATTTTGGAAATTGCTCACCCCAAGAAGTCAAGCAGCAGATGAGCAACGTCATCACAAATTTTGGACTAAAACACCCAAATTCTGCCTAGTCAATTACAGGATTTAGGCCTGACATATACAAAAAGAGAACATTTTCATCTTTCAACAAAGACAGAAATGCTGGGACAGATGATCAACATCCATGTTTTTTCCATGCCTGATGCATCAGCATGGGTCTGACCGGTGGGTTAAGAAAATAATAGATCATACTTGTCTTCAGTCAGCACCTCCTTTGGGAGACACTGTCTGCATCTCAAATAGATAATGCAGTCTGTGGAAATTCCTGAGCCTTGTATCTATTTCCCTGCTGTTAAGCCTGGAGACCTGTGAGAAATCAAGCGATGGAAGGTGGAGAGGAAAATGTTGACTTTCCCATCCTCAATTTGATACGAGGTCAGAACAAAGCTGGAAAGTGCACCCAGACCAAAGGTCTTCAAAGGTCTCCCACATCCAACTGTTTTGACATAGTCACTGTCTGTGTCTCAGATTATGGTCTGAGTCGATTCATCTCTAGGTGTTTCACCCAAACCCACAAGATTTCTCTGCATTTTTATTTTAAATAGCTTAATGTGCTAAAGTTTACATATATGACGTTTTGATCTGACTATGTATTTAAATTGCAAAAACCATGACAGATGGCTCAGAATAACTTGGGAGAAAGCCCAGCCTGATGGGTTAATGCTAAACAAACAAGACAAGAAGTTTCAACAGATGAAAGAATGGAGAAGAAATAGATAGGGGAAGATATGTGAAGAGGGTTTGCCTGTCCCAGAAGCTCTGGAAGGAAAAAAAGTTTCCTTGGAGTGTTAAAGTACCCCAGGATAACATATCTAATTGTGCTGCCTCAGTCAGCAACCTGTAAATGCCACAGGACAAAAATGTCTGAAGAGTGGTGGGTGGAAACGATGGCCAAATTCCTGAGACATATTACAGACACAAACAAGAGCTGAGCATCAATGCATCCACACAACAAAAAAAAAGGAAGGGCTTCTTGAGTCAGGACTATAGAGGCCTTGTGTATTATGGGAAGCATAATCACAAGACAGGCTCAGGATTATAGCAACGAGTCATACAGCTTGTAGGCTGAAGCTGGCTCGTGTCTTGCTGCTCCAGAACTTGAGCACTCTGCCTTGGCAGCATCCTGCAAGATGGTACATAGATAACACAGGCAATGCCAACATTTCTTTTCAAGCAGAACAGACCTAAAGTGCATAACATTATGACACCAGTAAAATATTATCCTCATTTTAAACATGGACTGTAGATGTCACTGTGCTATAGGAAGACATGCATTAGCAATAATTATTCAATGCAGTAATCTTAGGACAGCAGTTTATACAACCCATCCATCTGAAATTCCAGACTAGATTTTCCAGGCTAGACTGCAGAGGGGCTCTCTCCATTCCTTCCATGGAAACCAGGCCACTGCCCAGCTGAGACTACAAAGGCAGTGAAGCCAGCAGGAGGATGAACCAGGCAGAAGCTGACTTCAGACACTGCAGGGGCTGGGAGACCAGCTTCCTTTCCCCAGTTGTTTAGGGATGCTGCTGTTTAATATCTAATGGTCTCAGCTAAAATGGGTTGCTGCTGGGTGCTTAATGAGTATGTATATACTATAAATTCTCTACTCCTCTGGGTGCCTCAAAGAATTCAATGTTCAAGCAGCCTGATTTGTCCTGACTCTGACACAAAAAGACCAAAAAAGAAAAGATGCATTTATGATTTGGCAGACCTAGGGTAATTCTCCTCTGCAGCCAGACTGATATGTGACTGCAGCAATAAAAGACCTTCCTCATCCATTCTGGTGCCAGTAACAATGCCACTACTAAGCAGGTTTGGGGTGTTGTCTCTGCACAGAACAACCCTGCAAGATTTCCAGGCTGGCCTGGAGCACTTCAGTTGCTTTCAGTACCAAAATGAAAGATGCCCCAGATCTGCCTACAGGTCATGCAACTATAGCCTTTCACTGCAGACATCTCTGCTGACTCATTTGAAGTTGCATACTTGGTCTTATTTGGGATATTTGACATGGGGAAGTCTGAAAACAGAAAGACAGCACGCTCAGCACCCCATTTGCTTCCAGCAGGGATTGTCTATCTGTACCAAACCTGTTAAGTTTTATACCTACACTGTCTTCCCAAAGCCCTCCATAACAGTTGTCTTGGCTGAAATTTACTTCCCCAGAAATATTAGCCTGTAGCACTGCTGTTGGGAAGTATATCCAGATAACTGATAGAATTTGTCCCTATAGAAACCACACAGAAAAGGTAGCCAACAAATGGTGCAAGTTAAATTACGGTGCATTGTGGCCTAGTGTAGCAAGTAAGCATTCAGATTTGGGTGGTCACGGAGAGAGCACACAGGAGCTCTTGAAGCCAGCATCACTGTGAGCCACATGTGATATAGCTCTGGTGTTGCTAGCAGTTATGGGGCAGTTTGCAGGGTCTTGAAACCAATACTCATGACTGACACATTCTGTTGCTGTGCTGCTGTCCTAGAAGGAATACTCAGGCAACACAGGGTGGCCAGGCTATGCCTGAGAAATTTGGCATGTATTTTTTGCCCCATGCTGGTACATGGACTCCACCCTCATTCTCCTCCGAAGTCATGCTATGTTGGGAAAACACAATGCAGTGGAACTTCTCTCAGCATAGATCTTTTGGATGTTCTTTACTTCTCCCTCATCTATGTGGACTGCAGATGCGTTATTCCCTAGTGTCTTTTGGGTCATGCAGTACATCCATGGCAATATCTATAGCAGCTGGACTACTTCTTTTGCTTTCCAGTTCCCATTAACAGCTGAGATTGGTTGAGTCTGTCTGTAATTACTTCATGACAGGAAAGTACACATATCAGGATGGAGAGTGGACCTGAAATTGATATGGTGGGTGGTAGAGCTGTGTCACATACACACTGCACTGCAGTCCTTGGACAGGTTGTCCAAGGGCTAAGGTATGAAGAGGGGAAAAGATAGGAGGGAGAATGGTTGTTGATGCAGGGCTTGATTTCCACTGGAAACTGGTTCAGTTGAGTGCTGAACTCTTGTTCAAGAGCACAGTATGACAAGATTGGGGCACTGTGAGTCCAGGTCTTCTTCTGTGAATGTTAATTTGGAAAAACCTTAATCTCATTTTTATACCAGTGTGCCAAGACAATGAGACCTAGGGTTCAGAATCTCACTTGCCCTAAATCAGCATTGCTAACATGTCAATATTGACCCACATTGGCCTTTTCCTACCTAGCTCCTGGTCATGGTGCCAGCCCAACTACAGCAGAGTAAAACTCAGAGGAAAATACTACAACATAAGCCCATTAAACAAGCCCTGCCTGCACACTACTGCTACTCAGCCTGGTTCAAACTGGCATTGTACTTATGCCAGAGTACTGCTGTCATTCCCGTGGCTGCTCTTTGGATGTAGTGGTAGCACAACCTCAAGGCATTTTTATGTTAGGCTTTGTATCAGCCTCCTCTGATGGTCATTGTGTTTGGTGTTGGAGTTAAATATGGAGACATGCAGATATTTGTGGTATAGACTTTGGGACATAGGGGAAAAGGAGTGAAGAAGGGACATTTCTATGGTAATAGATCTCTCTGGACAATACTTTTAAGACAATTCTACATGTATTTCTGCATCTCTTTTTTAATGTGTTGACTGATGGTAATCTTGGATCATTCATTAACCACAGTTTTCTGTCTTGCTATTGACCTGCTATAGCGTAATTGCAGCAGTGCATGTGTGGTCTTAGGGAAAAAAGAAAATCACAACAGTGTATCACATCCATCTTGATTGTAATTGTGAGCAGAAGGCTGCACAAAATCACACAGTCTGGATTTGTTTCCACTGACTCATGGCTGCCTCTGGGAACTCTGAGTAAATGCAGCTGCTGAGAAGTCTTTTAAGCTGCTTGGTTGCAGGTTGAGCATAACTGCTATCAGAGAGCCAAGGGATACAGATGTTTTATGCAGAGTTCATATACAATATGTTTAGTAGCCCAAGGGAGAAATTCCTGCCCGGTGATTTTCTCTGCACATCTGTTCACTTACCTCCTTTTTTTTGCATACCTATTGCTATTACTAAGTCCTTTTTCTGCTGAAGAAAAGAAATGAGGGAGTCTGAGCAACAATGCATCACCAAGTGACTCGTTGAGACTATGTCATTCAAGGAGGGAGGAAAAAGAAGAATCAAAGCTGCAAGTAATTTGTTTGTTTGTTTGTTTGTTTAGTTGTACCTGTAAGAATCTAAGGCTGAGCTATTGCTGATCCCAGAATCAGCAGTGCTATAGAAACTGCTCCACACTGGTAACACTGTTAGGTGGGTTAGTGCTGTTACCTTCCTCCTGAAGCCTCACATGGTGTCAAACACTCCTCCATCCTTCTAGGATAGAACACAAAACTAAGGGGTCATCCCTTGAAATGCTGGGGTTTGAACCCCGAGCCCCAAATTAAGGTTGACATATGGGTGATTCCCACAGCCCTTCATACAGAGGTGGTGAGTTTGCCTTATAGCTTCCCCCCAGGGTGCGGCCGGCCCTGCAGGGGGGGCCAGAAGGGGAAGGAGCCCCAGGGGTCCCACATTGAGTTGACAAAGGTCAGGTGTCTGCTTGGGGATAAAAGCTGGGACCACTGGCCGGGAGTCAGGAGTGTCTGTCTGTGGAATGCCCTCCCCAGAGCTTCCTGGTTCAGGTCAGACCTCCTGACTGTACCTGGAGCTGGGTCCTGGTCATCTTGGGCCTTTGCAAATGTGGGCTAGCAGGGTGAGAGCTGGCCATGTGGGCACCTTTATCTTATATGTTTAACCTCTTGACCTGGCCGTTTCCCATTCCACCTACGGGAAGTCTTGGTTCTTTGTTTATTCCACCCATTGCTGGTTGAGCGTTGTCTTTGTTGGGATCGCTAAGGGTAATGTCAATTGTCTGTGAACTAATTGACTTGTTTGTACCCCCAGCAATTGTTCATGGAATGTCTTTTCTATATTCAATACAGTTCACTTACTGCAAAACATCCCTCTATCAAAATATCTATGTCTTTTCCATGGGTAAGATATTTGCTATGAAATATCAACATAAAACACAAAGGGGTGTCAGGAGGGAGAACCCTTGGAAGTGTCATTTTTGTTGCTTGTATTATAACAAAGTCCATTAATTTTAATTTTTTTTTTAATGTTTACTGATTTTATATTAAACATTATGGATATAAAAGATGAACTTATGTTACCCATGCTGTTCTAGCCTTGGCTTTATAGTTAAAAGAAAACCTGTCTCTGTGACCTTGAAAACACTGTAAAATTTAATTCACATATAACTAAAGTACTGCCATACTTGGTCATGTATTGTCATTATACAACAACCCTTAACTCAGCTACAGAGCTGCTTCAACTATAGTGACTAATTCAGTAGAGACTGCAAGCTAAAATAAAAATAGCAAAGTTTGAAGGCACTTCATTCAAGAAATATGAAATAAAAAGGGCATATAGAAGGACACTCTTAGCCCTATAAGTATTGAAATTCCTTTTGCATTTTCAGAGGGATAGGAAAACTCTGCCCCAGAAAACCCCACCCCAGAGGAGCAGTCCTGCCAGCTCAGAAATGTAGGAAAAGGCTTTAGCAGTCTTAGCTGCACAGCAGAGGCAGTGTTTCCACCCAGCACACATGAACTGGCATGTGAGCATTAACCTGCTTGCATCAAGTCATTGTAAAGCACCTTGGTTCACAACACTGGGGAAAATGAGATGTGATTTTCAGTAGGTTATCAAGTTTCAGGCATTGATGGGAAAGGAATACAGGGTGTTTTGAGCTTCTCACTACATCATTGGCAAAACAAATTTAAGACATGAGGAGGAATTAGATTATCCCTAAAACCATCACTCTGGGCTTGTATAGAGCGTAGAACAGGACTTGGCAGAACTGCGTAGGAAAGGTTCGGACCACTTGCTTGTCAGGTCAGACCCAAGCCTCTTCTAGCTCTATCATCTTGAAGCCTGTCAAGTAAAATGAGACAGAAAACTATGACAATGACGTGATAGCTGAAGTATAAATAGAAACTGAAAAAATTTACCTAGATAAAAATAATACATCATTCAGATCTTATGCCTTTTAGACACAGAGTGAATTACTAAGTTATACATTCTTGTGAGTTGATGGACAGTAGCTTATGAGTCAGCCACAAGTGCTTGAGTATGGAGATGGGGCTCCTTTAAACCAGCACTTCAACAGCTTTTGCTGAAGCTCCGCAGAAGGTTGCACGAATTCATCATTATAAGTGGCTGAACAACTTAATGTTGCCTTTTGCTCTAGTAAAAATCATCAGTTTTAGAGCCACATAAATAAATTTGAACTCTTCTTTCACACGCTAGTATCTACAGAGGCGATCTTCTCAGAGCTCCTTCCTAGTACTTGTCTTTTTAAGCCCTGTCATGCCTAAGAGTTTCATGTAGGCTTAAAGAAATCAAAGTACAAAGTGTGCTGTCTTCCACCAGTCCCTGGTAGTATTGCCAAGTAACCTAGCAATTTCTTCTCAACCTGGAGCCTGAAAACTAAGAGACTTTACATTTGCATACTAGCCTGCACTTGAAGTGCTTAATATAAGAAAAAGAGCACTTATAAAATGGGATTCAGCTGTCAATCCCTTACATTCACCTTCAGAAACCCTAATTCTCCCAAGTAATGTTTGCTGACATTTTTTTCCTTAAATATCAGTTTAGAATGAAAGTCTATTGGTTGCATCATCTCACAGCCTGATCAAGGCTGCCTAGAATATAAGGCACATGAGATTTAAATGATGTAGGAAATATTCACCAATGGATGCAGCAATATCCACTAGTTACAAGATCACTCAGATTTTATAAAAGTACGTCATAACATGAAACTAATGTCTATTATTGCCTGCTTGACAGCAGAAAATTATGCTTGTAAAATACAGAGTCCTAGTAACCAAAGAAACCTCAAGTTATTTAAAAATTCAGTAAGGTTCATTAACAATTAGGCATAGACAAGTTATTCCACCTTTAGTCATTTTTCTAATTGGTTTTCCCGTTACAAAATTTAGGGTCTGTACCAATAAAATGCTGAAAGCCTTCACCTCCAGGGACTAGAATTGCTTTGGTCTACAACCAGAAGAGGACACGAGTACTGGCAGATTACACATCATGGTGATTATGGTGCTTTCCTAGAGACACTCTGTCCTCCCATAGAAGGTGTGCATGCAACCATCAGGAGAAGCTGGATGTCCTCGCATGCAACACTTTGACAGAGCTGTCTCCTGGGGCAGAAAGAGAGGTTGAGTCAGCAGTCATCTAGCAAGCAGACTCAAGATGAGGGAAGCATCAGACTTTAGACTTTTTAGACTGTTGGATATTAACTTTGTCTTTTGTGTATCACCTCTTTACTGAGGGAAAAGTGGTAGCAGGGAGCCACCAGTCGTGGGGTCCTTCCCATGGGGGTCAGGGCTCCCAGCACAGCACCACTGGGGTGCCCAGCACACGGCAGAGGGCCAGCAGGGTGCAATGAAAATAAGTTATACCAGACTCTGGTCATGGACAGGTTGTGATTTCAACAGGTCTTTTGGCTGAACTAGGTCAATCTGATTTTGTCTAAAAGCAGGAACTATGACATTTCTTTCCAAAGCTGAGCACGTCTCTCATGCGGCTTATATGTATACATGATTTCATTAATTAGACTGCAGTTAAGATCTGTGAGAGACTACAGCTAAGGTATATGAGACTTCACTCTGTTATCTTCTCCCCTTTGGACGATTTTAGCCTCCTCTATGCCATTTTCATTGAGGCTGCAAAACTTGAAGGCTTAGGTGTATAGACTGTCATTGCTTTTAAAATGAGAATGTCACATGGACAGATTAAGGGCTGATCTTGCTCTCAGTCTGTCCATCAACCCCAGCCTCTGGAAGGAAAACAGCTCAAATGGAAATTATGTTACTTCAGAAAAGCAGTTTTATGTTAGAAGTCCAAATTTCTTTTAATCAAAAATAAATGTTTTGTGGCCTTCACAACTTGTTATCAGTTGGATAACTAGTGGATAACCTGCAGCTAAACAGAAATAGCTTCTGTCATCACTAGAACAAATTGACATGACAACAGAGTGGGTAAAGGGACTTCCTCCACTGGCTAAGCCAGTGAAACTACACAATACGCACACAGGCTGAAGTGAGAACATCTCATTTCTGGAGATTTCTTTGCTCATGCTTGGTGATCCTTTCCTTACAAGGCAAGTGCTCCAGGCCCTAAACAGCTTTGTGTTCCTCCACTGAACTCAATCCAGTTTATTGAGGTCTTTCTTGCGCTGGGTCAGAACAGGAGAGAACAGGGTCCAGTGTTCTGGATGTGGTCTAGTAAGTCAAGTCCCCCAGTCTACTGGCTGTGCCCGGGAGGCTGCTGGCTGTCCTTGCTGGCAGGGCACATGGCTACTCCATGCTCAGCTGCCCACCAAGGCCACAGAGAGCAGCTCTCCAGCCAGTCCCCCCCAGCCTGGGCTGCTGCAAGGGTACTTCCTTCCCAGGGGCAGCACTGGGCATTTCTCCTTTGGTATAATGTCTATAGTAGCTGTCCACTAGATCAATGGTTGAAACATACAACCATGAATGACAGGACTGGATTGGATTTTTTGTCTGAATGATTTTACAGTGACTTAATTTATTCCATACATTATTTATGAATAACAATATAAACCTGCTG